>NW_011250135.1:0-472 GCF_000146605.3 Meleagris gallopavo
AGCGGGCTCCTGTGCGCGCATCGGAAAGGAGCGGTTTGCACTTCGCCTTGGCTACATGCAGAATGCACTACGCCTACCTCTGAATACTATGTCTCTGCCTTTATTTCGAGCCACAATTCATGCTAGTCAGGTTTCCACTGCTACACATCTGCATTCAGAGAGGAAAAGAGTGGAAGGGTAAACCCTCTCCAATAAGGCATTTGCATGTTCGAGGAGCGACAGCTGTAGTGCTCTCAGGGAGAGCGTTTCAGAAAGTGGGCACAGAGCCTTTCAGGGCTGCGGAGAAAAAACCCCCCACTCGCAGGTAGTGCAGGAGGCTGAATTCGCACTTGTCGGCATCGGAATCGCACTCCTTCGCTCTCACGCGTAGAAAGCGGCATTCGCGCTGAACCGCTCCGGAGACTTTGCCGTAGCTGGCCGAGAAATTGTGTTCTCCCGAATGCCGCTTTCAGCCGTCAGCAGCGGTCTCGTG
>NW_011250136.1:0-471 GCF_000146605.3 Meleagris gallopavo
ATCATGCTGATTAGTGGTGATTAACAGTGATTTGCCTGTTTGATCCAGGATTTATACACAGCACAGGCTGTGCTGGAAATCAATCTGCATAACTGGGATTTACATCTGAGCTGTTGGAGGAAGATGTCCCTGCTTTGCTGGTTGTCAGAAGTAGGCAGCATGCCAAAAAAAGAACTCAAGCATGCAAACAAAACCTTTAATTTCTACCACTGGAGCCTGCAGCATCTTCAGTGAACATTGCCAGCACTGACACTCAACATGCGTAAGAGTACATCTAAACATGGCAGAGTAAGGGCATTTTCAGAGCCTGCTCCCTAAACAATACGGTGCGTAAAAAAAGTCCTTGTGCCACAAACCAGTCTGTCACACTCGATATACTAAAGGCAGTGTTCACACATCTCAACTATAAACAATTACCTTGGACAGGCATGCTAACCTCTTCATCTCTCCAGATATGCTCTGGAGTCGGAT
>NW_011250137.1:0-483 GCF_000146605.3 Meleagris gallopavo
TTAGTGTCAAACTTTCACAAGCTGAATTATGACAGTGGTTCTTGGTCAGGGGTGAACTGAAGCTGTTAGGCAGGGGCTTGAACGCTAGAAGGAGATACAAGCGCACTGCAAGCTTGAATTCTGTGTTCCTGAAAAGCAGGGTTTTGAAAGCTGGATTTGCACCCTTACCTGCCAGGACTGCGACTTCTGTTTCTGAGGGCTCCCTGGCATTGTGCTGCAGGTGGCGTTTGGTCCCAGAGGATGGTTTTCTGCGCCTGAAGCAGCAACACCAATAGCCAGCTGGTGATTCCTTCCTCGTGCTGGCTGCATTTTGTCTGGAGAGAGAAAAGAGCGAATGCTGTGAGTCGTGCGTGGTACAGGGTGAGGGAGAGCTGCACTGAGCTCTTGGCAGCAGTTGTTTGTTCCTAGCACTGCCTGGTTCCTGCAGAAACACAACTTAGGAACTCTCTCTGTGTCCAACAGTTGAGGATAGCTCCATTGCTA
>NW_011250138.1:0-469 GCF_000146605.3 Meleagris gallopavo
GGACGCAGTACATTGAGATTGTCACTGAAGATACCGACAACTTCTACCATGCTATAGAACACTGATTATATTAATAATACAATCATTATAACTCAATCAAGGCCCTCAATTGACAATACTGTTAGTGTGAGAAAGGAAACAAGGCAAACATAATATCATGACAAGAAAAGAAATCTTTAACTGCTAAAAAGAACAAACACGTGTTTGGTCTGCAGCCCAACTTTCTGCAACCTGGAAATAAATCCTGGAGGGATACGTTCTGTGTTAATCTCTCACTGCCTTGAAAGAGATCTTCAACTTTAATGTATTCTGATATATTGGTTTTGAAAGACCACTAAGATTTGTACAACAGATGTCTTTTAGAATGCTCATGGTTATACCTCTAGCTAATAGAGAATTCATAGTTGGGCAACTTTTGCATGCCAGATAGAACTATGGGCATTATTATTTACAGACCCTCGAGAACCAA
>NW_011250139.1:0-499 GCF_000146605.3 Meleagris gallopavo
GTCTTAAAAGGCTGTCATGAGCTATCTCCAGAGCTTTCTCTTCTCCCACACAAACAATCCCAGTTCCCTCAACATTTCTTTCTAAGAGAGGTGCTCCAGCCCTCTGATCATCTTCGTGGCCCTTCTCTGGACCTGCTCCAAAAGCTCCACATCATTCCTGTGCTGGAGCCCCAGGCCTGGACGCAAGGCTGCACGATGGGGCCGCACACCAGAGCCGAGTCGAGGGGGACAATCACCTCCCTCTCCCTGCTGGTCGCTCCTCTTTGAATGCAGCCCAGGATCTAGTTGGCCTTCTGGGCTGCAAGTGCACACTACTGGCTTATGTCCAGCTCTTTGTCCACCAGGATCCCCCGAGTCCTCCGCAGGGCTGCTCCCAAGGGCTTCTACGCCCACTTTGTACAAGCATCTGGTTTCCCTTCATCAGGGACATCAACAGTGGGGTTGAGTGCACCCTAAGGACACCAAGCTGTGGGGTGCAGCGACACAGCAGAGGGACGGG
>NW_011250140.1:0-490 GCF_000146605.3 Meleagris gallopavo
CGTGTTTTCTTGAAGAATCATCGAGTCATTTGCAGTTGGAAGTTATTTATCAGCGTTTCATTGCTCCTCTCTTTTCGTCTGGATAAAATAAGGCCACTTTATTTGAAACTACGACAGGAGGCTGTATCATAATGGGAACAAAACCAGTGGGACACCTTTGTTCTGCTGAAAGTCGGGCACGTGGTCCGACGACTTCAAAACTTAATAACCTTTTCACTCTCAGCCTTTGATTCCCAGTCTGTGTATCCCAGTGGCAGACAGAGGCATCACTATTTCCACTGCAGCTGGAAATACAGACTTCTGGATATAACGTGGTGATTTCTGACTGTCAGCTGTTAAGAAAGAGAATATGTGACGTATCTCCTGATGAAGCCTTTGGAATCTTGTCCCACCAAATGACTCCTGATTCTGTGGTTTTATGATTCAGTGATTCTGTGGTTCTATGATTCCGTGACCCCAGAATCTGAGATTTTATTATTCTAAAAGATGT
>NW_011250141.1:0-436 GCF_000146605.3 Meleagris gallopavo
AAAAGGGTTTTATTGCTCAGAATAAAATAATTTAGAAAACATATCTCAAATTCACATGGGAATCACGGTTGATCATCCTGGAAAAAGAGGGAAATGCTGATGAATTTTCCAAACACAGGCAAAAAAGGTAACTGATTTTTTCCAAGAAAAAAAAGTTAGCTAAAAGATATAGAATATTGATATCTTTCAACAAATTTACAGAATAGAAAAAGGAGCAATTAAGTTAACAGAAGCTAAAATTCAATCTTGCAATATAGAAGTCACTGAGTTCATTTGCATTTGAGAAAGGATTGTCTGTAAAGCACATATTTGTTAACACACATTTATTTTTCTTTCCCCAGCAGAACTTCTTACGAGATTGATTTTGGAGGAGGATCAGGGTTCTGCTTTAGATACTGAAGAAGCTATTAAAACCTTTGTAGCCCGCCTGGAAGAG
>NW_011250142.1:0-452 GCF_000146605.3 Meleagris gallopavo
AACTGGTATTTGTGGTGGAAAATGTTGTATTTTTGTGATAAAACTGTCACTTGTTGGAGAAAATACCATATTTTTGGGGAGAAAACTGCCATTTCTGAGAGTTAAATGCCGTATTTCCGGGAGAAAACTGGTATTTCTGGTAGAAAACGCTGATTTTGTTGTGAGAGAACTGGTATTTCTGTTCCAAAATGTCATATTTCATGGAGAAATCTGCTATTTCTGGAAGAAATCGTGATATTTCTTGGGAGAATACTGCAATTTCTGGGTGAAAAAAGGCGTATTTTGGGGGGGGGAAACTGCCGTTTCTGAGAGAAGATGTCCTATTTTCGGAGGGAAAACCGGTATTTCTGTGAGAAAATGTGGTATTTCTGGGAGAAAACTGCAATTCCTGGCAGAAAATGTCACATTATTGGGGGAGAATCCTTGTATTTCTGGTAAGAAACGGTGTGTTT
>NW_011250143.1:0-465 GCF_000146605.3 Meleagris gallopavo
TGAGGATGCTGAGCAACAATTGTGAGCTGTGCACTTTTCCTGGACCAGTATCCCAAGCCCTCCTGAGCCCAGAGCCTGTCTCTCGTTCCCTGGGCTTCTATGGATAAGTCAGCAAGACGGGACTTTGCCAGCCACCTGGTTTCAGCTTCACGACCCAAATGATAGCAGGGCAGTCCTGCAGCTCATGGCAGCCCTGTGGCTCTGCTCCTGTGCCAGGCTGGAGAGCTGATTCTACAGATCCTTCCCTGAGTCTTGTGCAGCTCTTCTCACCAAGTCTAACCCTTAGGGCAGCATAGAGTGACCGGTGCTGCCTGGGGATAAGTCTTTTTTTCACTTTCTATCCCAAGTCCTTTCCTTTGCATGGGAACAGCAGAAGTGGCCCTTCAGAGCTGATTTACCCCTGCGCCTGCTGTGTTTCTTTCACTTTTTGTGGACGAGCAAGCGCCCCTTTAGGGATGAGCATCT
>NW_011250144.1:0-446 GCF_000146605.3 Meleagris gallopavo
CCCACAGCACAGTAACGAGCTCCTCTGGGAGCTCTACGTTGCAGCAAGCAACGGGTAAACGTTGGTGGGGTACGTTGTCCTCACCAGTTTGGGCAACCAGCAGCCAGTCAGCAAAGTCAGGGCGTTCCAGGAGATGAAGCTTTCTCTTTCTCGCTGCTCTCGTCAAGAGCCACAGCTTCCTGGCTGCAGCTGTTACACCGCCAGAGCGCTGCGGTTCCCTGCCACCGCCTGCTGAACGCAATACAGTGACGAAGGCGCTGTCCCGCGCGTGCAAGGCAGCGCCTCCAGCACAGAAGCGCACTGCTGTGCTGCGTTCTCTGCGCAAGGCAGCTGTGCTCTGCGCACGGTGCTGCCTACCAGCACCTCTGTGGCTGGGAGCAGACAAGGAGAAGGCGGAGGGACTCGACTTTTGCGCCTCCGTCTTCTCCAACCGCTCATCACACAGC
>NW_011250145.1:0-433 GCF_000146605.3 Meleagris gallopavo
TTAAGGGCTGGTAGGTAATTGGACCTGGAAGCTGCTTCCTTCACTTGAGAGTGTGGGGGAGTATTGGTCCTTGGAATGGGGTAAATGGTTTCTTTTTTCTTTTCTAGGGCGTGTGATCTTGTTCTTTTTGGGGGTAGTGGCAAGTGCACTGAAGGGCTGCTAGGTGTAAGAGCAGCATCTGAATCTGGAGACTGCTTCCTTTGGGGTTGGTGGGGTGGAGCCCTTAGAATGGGGTGAGTGATTCCTGCTTTCGTTCAGAGCTGTGAGCTCTGCTTTCTTGGAGGATCTCAAGCTGGATGGCTGTAATTAATAGGGCTATGTGCTAATTGCATCCATGCGGTGGGTGTTTTTAAGGGTCATTGTGTGCATCCTTGTTGTGTTTTAAATGATGTTCTGCGTCTCTTCTGATTTCTATTTTGTCAGCCTGATGGAG
>NW_011250146.1:0-509 GCF_000146605.3 Meleagris gallopavo
GGGAAGAACATTACCAACAAGTACATACAAAAACGGGTTCTCCCCATCCCCCATCCCTGGAGGAGACCAAGGCCAGGTTGGATGGGGCTGTGGGCAGCCTGGTCTAGTCCCGCATGAAATGTGGAAGCTGGCAGCCCAGCCTCAGGCACAGGGGTTGAAGCTTGATGATTCTTAAATTCCCTTCCATCCCAAGACATTCTACGAGGATTCTAGGATTTCCCCAAGTCCAGACATAAACACAGGAGGATTGGGCCACCTGTCTGCGCCTTCCAATGGAGCTTAATGCACTCCTTCTGCTTAGCTTGCTCAACTTGGGGATTAAGGATCGTCTTGACAAGCCACGTTCTGATCAAGCAGATCACTAGCACAGCCAAACCTCTATCTGTCCACCAGGGACGCTGGCTGTTCTCAGCCTCGTCCTGACTTGCAGGAGAACTGTCTTGCCCTCCTCATTCTCACTGCCTACAAAACAGCTGCCATACACCCCGTGGTATGTACGAAGGATCATC
>NW_011250147.1:0-368 GCF_000146605.3 Meleagris gallopavo
AGTGACTCTCAAGCACACATTCCAGTGCGTCACCACCCTGTGCGTGAAAAGCTGCCTCCTAATAACCAACCTAAACCTCCCCTGTCTCACTTGAAAACCATTTCCCCTTGTCCTATCGCTATCCACCCTCCTAAACAGCCGTTGCCCCCTCCTGCTTATGCGCTCCCTTCGAGTCTTGGAAGGCTGTCATGAGCTATCTCCAGAGCTTTCTCTTCTCCCACACAAACAATCCCAGTTCCCTCAACATTTCTTTCTAAGAGAGGTGCTCCAGCCCTCTGATCATCTTCGTGGCCCTTCTCTGGACCTGCTCCAAAAGCTCCACATCATTTCCCGTGCTGGAAGCCCCCAGGCCTGGACGCAGTGCTGCA
>NW_011250148.1:0-559 GCF_000146605.3 Meleagris gallopavo
TTATAATTAATATTCCAAGTTTTGGTTTGGCTTGCTGGTTTTGAGGTCTATTTTAAAGACCCTTTTCTTAACTTATTCTGGAGTTAGTTCCCAACAACCAAATATTGTTCCTGTTTATATCAGTGGGGAAAGTCCCAATGAAAAAATAATCAGACCCAAGTTAATGAAAACAACATCCCCATTTAGAACAATACCCTAGCCTACCCTACCCTAATCTGCTCGCATTGCCTACTTGTATAAAATTTTATAGCCTGTGTGTTCCAACCTTAAAAAAAATCCTGATTATTTATTTATGCCCTTTTTGTTTAAGAAGTTAAATCCCCAGAGCATCTCAATTTAGATCAAAAGCAAGCTACCAAAATTCACCTGGCACACCTGCGCTGTGTGATTTCTTAATTACCTGCCTAGCATTCTCAGAGCTACAAGGCAGAGATGCAGGGCTTGTTTAGCCCATATTCAGATCTCTTCAATGCACCTTGTGTAACAGAGCCCTTTTCCAGGGGTCCGCCCTGAAGGTGTAACCAGTGTTAAACGATCCCACATCTCCATAAGCACTTGC
>NW_011250149.1:0-462 GCF_000146605.3 Meleagris gallopavo
CAGCAAAGTGAGGTTCCGGGGCATGCCCGGGAAATGCAGATTCCACTTCCTTGCTGTTTCCACCGAGACCAACACATCTCTCCGGGCAGTTGTTACGGCACTTGGGAGCACCGCAGCTCTGCTGCCACCTGTTGGACACAATACAGTCATGAAGGCACTGCCCTGCATCCGGGCCTCTTGCACAAACCTGTGCTCCTTGCTCGGAGCACATGGCTGCACTCTGTGCACGATGTTGCTTACCACCAGAGAAGGCTCAGGTACCCAACACCATTTTGGCTTCCATCTTGTCTGAGAACTGCTCATTATGCACAGCCCTCTGCTTTGCTTTGGTTGGTGAGGTGGGACTGCCATTGCTTCCTCAGTCCCACAGACCCCTTCCCATCCCACACTGCCATGGCAGATCAGGTTCTGGACCACCTGAGGACCCAAACATCCAGGAGTCCTTGGGTCCTGACGAGATGA
>NW_011250150.1:0-398 GCF_000146605.3 Meleagris gallopavo
AAAACCTCAAACTGAAAACATCTTTGAGATACCTTAGTGTCTTCACATATATACATGAGCAGATCTGTCAGCCCCTATACATTCTTGTGGCTTGTGTTGTCTTGGGTGAGGGGAAGAAATAAAATCCAAGTAGAAAAAAAATACTTAACACTAGTGGATCAACAACTGGCATGTAAATGTCTGGCAGATTGGTAAACTACTTGGGAAAAAAAAGAGGATTTGAATAATAGTCACATATATTAGAGATAAAGAAAATAGGCTGGCTGAAGAAAAGCAAATGTTTTGCTGATAAGCAGATATACATTCACCATGCAAAGCTCTCTATAAAGTAGATAATGTGTTTTAACAACAATGTGGCTATAAGGCCAATACACTTGGGCATAAGAGCTTTCTTTGAT
>NW_011250151.1:0-511 GCF_000146605.3 Meleagris gallopavo
TGACTTTCCATATCTCAAGAATGAACCTATTTTGCACATGGCCCTGGTAAAATGCTTTGAAGGACATTTTAAAAATGATGATAATAGTAATAAAAAGTTAATAAAAGCAACCAAAATGCTAAAAAGAAAAAACAAACAAAACTTGCAGTATAACATGTTGAATATATGGTGATTTACTCTCCGATTTCTGAGGTTGACTGAAGGCTCCTCAAAGTGAGGTCCCCCTCTGCACTCTATGCTTTACAGCAAGATGTGCTCTTGCTGGGCAAGTTGCTCATCTGGCCAACTGGGGACTGAGCACACAGAAGCCCAATTAGTGCAACACGGACCCCAACTTAATACAATGCTGTGAAAAAGACCCCAAGAGGAAGGGTGGTGTTGTAAACGCTTCTGTTGATGCGTGTGAGCTGTGAGGAAAACTCACACCTTGCAGGGGGTGAGACTGAGGAAGACTGGAAATAAATGTGTAATGACTGATAAGAGGGAGCAATTCCTGAGCAGTGATATCTGT
>NW_011250152.1:0-423 GCF_000146605.3 Meleagris gallopavo
AAGGTGACAGCACACCTCTCAGGAAGGATAGAAAGTGTGACGCGGCGAACTACCAAGCATGTCAGTCTCACCTCTGGGCTGGTCACGGATCATGGAGCAGATCATCCTGGAAGTGACTCTCAAGCACACATTCCAGTGCGTCACCAACCCTGTGCGTGAAAAGCTGCCTCCTAATAACCAACCTAAACCTCCCCTGTCTCACTTGAAAACCATTTCCCCTTGTCCTATCGCTATCCACCCTCCTAAACAGCCGTTGCCCCCTCCTGCTTATGCGCTCCCTTTGAGTCTTGGAAGGCTGTCATGAGCTATCTCCAGAGCTTTCTCTTCTCCCACACAAACAATCCCAGTTCCCTCAACATTTCTTTCTAAGAGAGGTGCTCCAGCCCTCTGATCATCTTCGTGGCCCTTCTCTGGACCTGCTCC
>NW_011250153.1:0-469 GCF_000146605.3 Meleagris gallopavo
GAGCAGGAGATGCTACTGAAGTGTTAAGATGTCCAGCATAAATCTTTCTAGAAGCAGTTTAAGGCTCTTTTTCGTATAGCCTGGAAAATAGATGATTCCTTCTCTTCTCTGAAGCACCCTTGGTGTATTTGCATCTTTACACTAAGCAGCCAAGTACTTTTCAATTTTCCAATGACTTTTTTGTGACACTCAACTGTGTTTGTGGATCTCCTGTCAACTCCCTCCACTTGCCTCGAAGGCTTTTGTTTACTCTGTTTTTTTGTTTTGTAGGTGAGTATTGCTGATCTTAGTAGTAGTTTTTTGTTACATTGTGTTGGGTCGTTTTTGGGGGTAGTGTTACAATGCCCAGAAGTGTCAGAGCTTCAGCTTGACAGTTGCAAAGGGATTATGCCCCTTTCTGTTCATCCACTCCCAGTGCATTTGTTTTATTCCCCACCAGTGTAACACCACTGTCTCACACAGCAGCTTA
>NW_011250154.1:0-485 GCF_000146605.3 Meleagris gallopavo
AGCCAGGATCAGGATCAGGCTGAGGTACTCAGTGCCTCCTTTGCCTCAGTCTCTCCTGGTAAGGCCGGTTGCTCCCTGGGCACGCAGCCCCTTGTGCTGGTAGGTAGGGATGGGGAGCAGAATAGGCATAACCCACAGTGGATTTGGACCTGCTCCGAAAACTGGACCCACAGGTCCGTGGGGCCGGATGGATTGCACCCTGGGGTGCTGAGGGAGTCAGCGGATGTGGCTGCAAAGCCGCTCTCCATCATCCTTCAGCAGTCCTGGCTAATTGGGGATGTGTTCCTAATGTGTCTAAAACCGTCTGGATGCGGTGCTCAGGGACATGATTTAGTGGTGGGTTGTTAGAGGTAGGGCAGTGCGGTCAGGTTGTGGTTGGACTCGATGATCTTTAATGTCTTTTCCAACCTGAGCAATTCCATGATTCTATGAGGTTTAACACCTCGTTCTTGTGGGAGCTGCGTTAAGACTTGCAGCGTCTCTGG
>NW_011250155.1:0-529 GCF_000146605.3 Meleagris gallopavo
GGGAAGTCTCCCATTCCCCAGACCCTCTCACTAACCTCCAGGCTGTGGGATTCCTGCGGGAGAGCCTTTTCACTGCAGACGGAAGTAAAGAAGGCATTCAGTATCTCTGCCTTCTCAGCATCCCCCGTTACCAGAACCCCCCCTCACTTAGTAAGGGGCCCACGTTCTCTCTAGTTTTCCTTTTGCTGTTAACATACTTGAAGAAGCCTTTTTTATTATCCTTTATCACTTTAGCTAGATTCAATTCCAGACAGGCTTTAGCCTTCCTCGATGCATCCCTGCAGGCCCTGACTACATTCCTATATTCTTCCCAAGTGGTCAGACCCTTTTTCCACATTTCATGGACCTTCTTCTTTCCTTCGAGCTTGCGCATGAGCTCCTTGCTCATCCACACAGGTCTCCTGCCACCTTTTCCCGATTTCTTGCTCACAGGGACGCACCGATCCTGAGCTTGGAAGAAGAGCTGTTTAAATGCTGACCAGCTCTCAGACGGCCCCCTTACCTTCCATACGCCCACCTCACTACCCCC
>NW_011250156.1:0-400 GCF_000146605.3 Meleagris gallopavo
TGGGGAGCCCAGAACTGGACACAGTACTCCAGATGAGGCCTTACCAGGGCAGAGTAGAGGGGGAGGATCACCTCCCTCGACCTGCTGGACACGCTCTTTTTAATGCACCCCAGAATGCCATTGGCCTTTTTGGCCACGAGGGCACACTGCTGGCTCATGGCCAAATCTGTCGTCCACCAGGACGCCCAGGTCCCTCTCTGCAGAGCTCCTCTCCAGCTAGCTTCATCCCCCAGCCTGTATTGGTGCATGCAATTCTTCCTCCCTAGGTGTAAGACCCTACACTTGCTTGTGTTGAACCTCATCCGGTTTCTTACTGCCCAGCTCTCCAGCCTGTTCCAGGTCTCGCTGAACGGCAGCGCAGCCTTCAGGCGTGTCAGCCAATCCTCCCAACTTCGTATCA
>NW_011250157.1:0-467 GCF_000146605.3 Meleagris gallopavo
GAGGAGCAGGTCGGCATCGCTGAGGAGCAGCCGAGCCTCTTGGAGGAGGACTTAGAATCAGGCAGCCGGTCCCAGGCAGCGGGCAGCACACACAGCTGTGATGCAGTCACAGTTCTCTCCGAATTCTGTGCTTGATTAAATCCAAACCTCTATGCCATGATGAGCAAAGCTTGCTATCAACCAGACGAGGTCAAAATATTCTTTTTCACCCTTCGCTTCCCTTTCCTGCACTTGAAGCAGCAACCCGCTGATCATCGGGGGCTCAGTTTGCCATCAGAGATTGTCAGTGGTCATCTGAAGGCTTTGTTGGCTGTCAGAGGGCTCCACTGATCACCAGAGATCTTCACTGACTGTCAGAGGGCTTCTTGAATCAACAGAGGGTGTCATGGGTCATCAGAGAGGAGATTTGAGGTGCCTAAGGGAGGGGATTTGGGGACTCCGATGTTGGGTGGTGACGGAGGGGAACT
>NW_011250158.1:0-548 GCF_000146605.3 Meleagris gallopavo
GAATGTAATGGAGTGTAACTGGGAGGAACTGGGAGGAATTTCTCGGAGTCGTGGGATTTGTGGGTGCATATGTCCCATTTAGGGAAGGAAAGGAGTATTTCTTAGCAAAACTGCCATAGCATTTAGGGAAAATGTCCTATCCTTGGGAGACAAGTGGTATTAGTGGGAGAAGATGTCCTATTCTTGGTTGCAAGTGTCCTATTTGGTCTTGTCATCTAGTCTTTTTGGGAGAAAACGTGCGGTAGTTTGAAGAAAACAGGTATGCCTGGGAGAAAATATCATCTTTTTGGTAAGCACAGGCCCAATTTCCAAGTGAAATGTGGTATTTCTGGGAGAAAATGACAAGTACGTGGGAGAAAAGTGGGCAATAGTGGGAAAGACTGACTTCTCTTGGAGGGCAAGTGTGGTATTTTGGTGTGAAAGGTTCCTTGGGAGAAACGGGTGTAGATGGGAGGAAATGTCCTCTTGAGGAGTGTCTAGCAGTATTTTGAGAGAAAAGGGAAGGTACTTGTCAGAAAAGTGCTCTTTCTGGGTAGAGAGTAGCATAG
>NW_011250159.1:0-448 GCF_000146605.3 Meleagris gallopavo
AGGTCTGCTGCTGGGTCCACTGCACCGTCTTGGTCAGTAGCTGAGCCATGACCCGACTCAGCTGCTCCACACGCAGCTGAACCTGCTCATGCATATCGCCACGCGTGAGGTGAATTCCCAGACGGATGATTCCCATAAACGCCATGGCGATGAAGACCATTCGAGCCACTTTCATGAGGAAGATGAAGGTCTTAAGGAAGACAACAAGGATCGCAGCAAAGATCCAGATCATGCTGCTGCTCCCTGGCAAATATTGCGTCTTCCTGAAGCACCAAATGAGGCCAAAGAACAGCATATTGCTATGCGTGAGGTGAATTCCCAAAAGGATCATTCCGATCAGTGCCAGGTGATGAAGACCACCCAAGCCATAGCCGCTAGCCGCTAGCAGGTGCGTACTGCACTCACTGAAGGCCTGAGGCAAAGTGCCACAGCGCTGCCTCTCTTACAG
>NW_011250160.1:0-350 GCF_000146605.3 Meleagris gallopavo
TTGGGGTGGTACCGGCATCGGTCCGCGGACGGTGGGCTGCATCCAGGCGGGGTCCGGTGGCGGCACAGTCGCAGTAGCGAAAATGGCGTCGGGTGTCAGAGGCACCGTCAGCTCTCCTCGAGGGAATCTCTCTGTGGGGAAAATGCCAGAAGGGGTGCTGGGCTGAGACCCGGGGCACTGGGGTGAGATCCGGGTCACGGGAGTGGGATCTGGGGTGCTGGGGTGAGATCTGGGGTGCTGGGGTGAGATCTGGGTCACAGGGGGTGAGATCTGGGGTCACAGGGTGAGATCTGGGCGCTGGGGTCAGCTGGAGCATCAGAGCAGGGGAGCCTGCTGCCTTACCTGCCATG
>NW_011250161.1:0-350 GCF_000146605.3 Meleagris gallopavo
TGTCCTCACACGGCCCCCTGGCACCGTCCTGCTCTTCGGTGATGCTCCTGAGCAGCTCTGTAGATTGCGGTGTGTGGTGGGAAGTTCTCCTCAGAGAGCTTTGGGTGCAGAATTGCCTGCAGGGAAGGCGCTGCCAAATCCTCGGCCGCCTCCTGTGCTGGAGCCCCACAGGCGTCCCAGGGTGGCTGTTGTCTTTACTGCCTTCACGGAAAAGACCACTCAGTTCAATCCTTGGTTTCTCTGAGGTTTATCTTAATGCTTTCTGTTAAGGTCCGGGGGGATGGAAGGTGGCATGGGAAGATGGAAGATATTCCACGGGACTGTCCCACTTGCTAACGAGAATCATGAAG
>NW_011250162.1:0-492 GCF_000146605.3 Meleagris gallopavo
GCTATGGCAGTTCTGCTAAGAAATACTCCTTTCCTTCCCTAAATGGGACATATGCACCCACAAAGACCACGACTCCGAGAAATTCCTCCCAGTTCCTCCCAATTACACTCCATTACATTCCTCATCATGACACTTACTCCCAGACTTTTGGCATTTTACTGCGGAAAGACCATTTCGATCCAGAATATATGCCATTGGCCATCACAAACACCAATTGCCTCACAAAGATGTGGCACATCCCACCAGAAAGACCATTGCTAGCCCCCAAAAGATGGCATTTACTCCCAGAAACACCAGCTTTCTCACACATTCCTCACCTTTTTCCCCCCCACCATAAGACCTTTTCTACCCACGAAATAGACAGTTCTCTTAGGAATACCTCCCAGTTCCCCCTAACTCTGCTACACCACACTCCTCAGTATGACACTTTCTCCCAACTAGGACGCTTTCTCCAGAAAGGCCGCCTTTTTCCCCCCAAACGTACACCGTTGG
>NW_011250163.1:0-481 GCF_000146605.3 Meleagris gallopavo
AAAAGCCTGTCAGCAGATGAGATTTTCACTGGAGCAGAAGTCACACTTCTCTCCCTTCTTAATCATTCAGTTGCATGGCATGCACAGCACCCTGTGCTGTATCATCAGCACAGCTGTTCTTCAGAGAAACAGTGGCACCCAGTGGCCAGCAGCAGCCATTGGCTGCAAATGCACAGCAGCTTCTCAGTACCTACAGCAAGAATCTCTCTCTCACACACTCCAATCCCCACCCCACCCCAACCCCGCTACCCCAACCTCTCACACGGGCCAAACAAGTGAGAGACAAGGAGGACAAGCACAGTTCCAGAGAATCACAGAATGGCTTGAGTTGGAAGGGACCTTAAAGACCATCCAGCTCCGAGTTGCAAAGTTGCAACTCACCAGATCAAACTGTCCAGGGCCTCATTCAACCCAGCCTTGAATAAGAAACCAGGGATGAGACATCCCTACCTCCTGTTTTACTCCACCGCACCTCTCAGGT
>NW_011250164.1:0-473 GCF_000146605.3 Meleagris gallopavo
CAGCGCACCAGGAAACAGCAGCAGATCCAGCAGCATCCTGAATTCTAAGATAATTTGCATCTGTAAGTACTTTTAAGAAAGGGAAGTGTGATTAACTTCTAAGGGAAAGGTTTTCAAATAGACCCCAGCTCTACATGTTGGTCTTTTATGGACCCACAACTGAATATTTGAGGACTCTTGTGGTTATATTTTTGCTTTTATAAATTTCTTTTCTGAGGTGTGGTTCTGTGTAAATCTTTCATTGCCAGAGTAAATGATCCAGAAAACTGAAATGCAGAATAGGACAGCTGAACCAAGGCAAATAAGGTCTGATATCAGTAACAGTTGCTGTTAGAACTTAAAAAGTGATAATAAATAAAGATTTTGTATTATAAATATTAAAACTCTATACTTCTCCCCAGAAGGATGCTAGAAGCCATAAAGAATCAAGTGTTGCACTGGAAAAACATTAGGTTTGAGTCATCATATAGGGT
>NW_011250165.1:0-508 GCF_000146605.3 Meleagris gallopavo
ATATGACGTTTTCTCCTAGAAATAAGTTTTCTCCAATTATAGATGACGTTTTCTCCCAGAAATACAAGCTTTCTCCATGAAAGATGACATTTTGTGCCAGATATGCCAATTTTCACCTGACAAACACAACGTTTTCTACCAGAAATTCCAGTTTAGTCCCCCAAAACACGGCATTTTCTCCCAGATATGCCAGTTTTCATCCTCAAAATATGACATTTTCTCCAAGAAATAGGAGTTTTCTCCCCAAAAATATAACATTTTTCTCTCAGAAATACCAGTTATCTCGCAAAAATACGCCATTTTCTCCCAGAAATTCCACGCTTCTCCCCAAAAGTACGCCATTTTCTGCCAGGAACTGCACTTTTCTCCCCACAAATCCCCATATTTCAACCAGAAACATGGCGTTTTTCTCCACAAAAATTTGCAGTTTTCTCTCAGAAATATATTTTCTCCCAGAATACCAGCTTTTTCTCCCCCAAAAATATGACGTTTTCTCCCCGAAGTTGCA
>NW_011250166.1:0-442 GCF_000146605.3 Meleagris gallopavo
ATGGCGGAGCTGTGACTGCGCCGATGCGGGGCCTGGCACGGTGGTGTGGTGCCAGGCCAGCTGTGCCGCAGGCGGATCCACCTCCATGGGCTCCTCTGGAGGCGGATCCACCTCCATGGGCTGCCCATGGTCGCTCACAGCGGTGGTCCGGGCGCGATGGAACCGGGCTCTCTTCCTCCTCTCCCTCCTCCGCTTGATGGTCATGGCGGGCCCCCTCCTCCTCTTCGGTTCTGGGGCCCCAGCTCCCTCTTCCCACTTAAAATCACGCTCTCCTCAACTCTCGCTCTCTTAGTGCTGGACATGGCTGCCACCTGCCCAGCACGCTCAGAGACGAGTGCGCCAGGTGGGGCGGCAGCGACCAAGGAGACAGCTGTGACATGGGGAAGGTTCTACACCGGCACCTGTTCTGCTGCTGCTGGGAGTGGGCGTTCTGCACAGGATG
>NW_011250167.1:0-444 GCF_000146605.3 Meleagris gallopavo
AATGAAATCAGAAGAGACGCAGAACATAATTTAGAACACAACAAGGATGCACACAATGCCCTTAAAAACACCGCATGGATGCAATTAGCACATTAATGACAGCCATCCAGCTTGAGATCCTCCAGAAAAGCAGAGCTCACAGCTCTGAAAGAAAGCAGGAATCACTCACCCCATTCTAAAGGGCTCACCCCACACCCCAAAGGAAGCAGTCTCCAGATTCACATGCTGCTCTTACACCTAGCAGCCCTTCAGTGCACTTGCCATCCCCCAAAAAGACAAGATCACAGCCCTGAAAGAAAAAAAGAAACCACTTACCCATTCCAAGGACCAATACCTCCCCACACTCTCAAGTGAAGGAAGCAGCTTCCAGGTCCAAATACCTACCAGCCCTTAAGTACGCTCAGGGTTCCCTGCTAAAAAACAGAGAGAGCAGCTCCACAATGG
>NW_011250168.1:0-480 GCF_000146605.3 Meleagris gallopavo
CCCAGTTGTCTGGAGATGGTATCCAGCACAAGCTGTTCCATCACCTTTCCAGGGACGGAGGTGAGGCTGACAGGCCTATAATTACCCGGATCTTCCTTCTTGCCCTTTTTGAAGACCGGAGTGACATTGGCTATCCTCCAGTCTTCAGGGACCTCCCCTGTTGTCCAAGACCTCTCAAAAATGATGGAGAGCGGTTCGGCAATGACCTCCGCCAGCTCCCTCAGCACACGTGGATGCACCCCATCAGGTCCCATGGACTTGTGGACCTTAGTACTGCCTAGGCGCTCACGCACATCCTCTTTCCTGACTAAAGGGAAGTCTCCCATTCCCCAGACCCTCTCCCTAACCTCCAGGGTGTGGGATTCCTGCAGGGGGAGCCTTTTTCACTGAAGACAGAAGTTCCCAGTTATTTTAGTAGTTGCTTGCAAGTTTAGGGTGCTTCCAGGCTGCATAATTTTACAGGCACTGTAGTGTGTCCAG
>NW_011250169.1:0-467 GCF_000146605.3 Meleagris gallopavo
ATAAAGCCAAATGCGCTGGTGGGGCTGCCAAGATTGTAGAAGAGACAGTTTTTGTCCCACTGGTTGGCTGTCAGTTGGACTCAACAAGGCAGTTCCTCCACCATCACGTTTAACAAGAGTAGTTTGTTCTTCCCTTCTGGATTGATTCTGCCAGTGCTGAGTTGAGTAGGTTTGGGGGCTGTGGGGATGGGTGATTCAGTCCAGCCGAGTAGGACCTGGGACTTTGGCTTGTCCACTGGGTTTTACTGCACTGAAGCTTATTTCCCTGTAGGAAAGTGATAGCAGCAACCGCTGCTCACACTCTCCTGTTGAGTAAGGTGAGAAGATGCTGTGGGTTCAGAGTGCCTATGTTTTCAATACAGAAGTAAATGCTGCATCCTTCCAAAGCTGCAGCTGTGGGAACTATAGCTGTTCCTGACATCATCCTGTTGCTGTTCTTTCTTGTTTCTCAGGAATATGAAGTGCAC
>NW_011250170.1:0-486 GCF_000146605.3 Meleagris gallopavo
CTCACCAGTGCTTAACAATGGAAAGAAAGAACCAAAATTTAACAGCAGTGCAAGGCCACAATACCAACAATAACCAAAGAGCAAACCAAAGCCAGGAAAAGCCAGCAAAAGGAAAGAACGAGTATGTAGAAAAAAGACAAGCAGAGCAAAGCAAAAATCACTTGAAATCCTCACAAACAGAGGGGAATACGCTCAGGAAAGGAAAAAGCAGTTCCAAGAATAGAAACAAAAGGGAAAATAAAACAACCCTGGAAAAAGAAAACAATGCATTGCAATGCAGAAGGAGCAGGAAACCAAGGCAGAAACCACAGAAAAACAACACGGAAAACAAACCGAGGAAACCAACATCAACCCATGCAGCAGCAGCAGCCTCTGCAGCAACATGAAAATGCAAAAAAATACAAGGTCATGGCAAAGCACAGATGACCACCGAGTGTGCAGGAGGCCAAAATCTTGGCATCCGTGCCCGGGAGGAGGAAAGGGTAG
>NW_011250171.1:0-317 GCF_000146605.3 Meleagris gallopavo
CTTATAGATGGTACCACTTTCCCTGTCATGGAGAGAACCTGCATTGAAAGGAAAGCACCATCAATATCAGAGATATTCCACTACAAGGAGAGAGCAAGGCAGAGAGTTTAAGAGTGCATGTTGTTACAAGGGTAGGAAGAAACAAAGTGTGTCTAGCTCAAACTAAAATCCAAGTACTTGATCTGTATGTAAACTGTTACAGTTGAAAGCCATGATACCATTGGCTTTCAGTGGAAAAAAAAGTAAGGGTTTGCCTTTCTTGAGTTCTTTTTCTCACATAGAGCTGCCAAGACTGCAAGCTAGTTTAAAAAAAAATA
>NW_011250172.1:0-454 GCF_000146605.3 Meleagris gallopavo
AAGAACTTAGGCTTTGCTAACAAGAGGGGAAATGTCTTTTTCTGTTTTGCACTCATAAATTAAAGATTAAAATTTATGACATCATTGTTCAACTTAGAAAAAATAACTGAAAAATAAGTATATTGCTGCTAAAAATGTAACACGTGACGTGACAGAGGGCAACAGTGAAAGTGCCATTTTCGTGTGATAAATTAATTTCTATAGTTACTCTTAAAAAAATAAAATAAAAAATGATGTGCCTCTCTCACATCGTTAGACCAGCCGTGGGGTGGTGTGATGTGGTGCAGGGAGGGCTGAGGCAAACAGTCCTGCTGTTGCCCTTCATACCCATTGCCTTGGTGTGAGCAGTAGAAACATTTGTGCATCCTTACAGCCCAACTATGTCAGGTTTTATGTATGTTTCCTGTACCTTGAATATGCTGAGAAGGTTTAAAAAAACACACACAATAACTTT
>NW_011250173.1:0-482 GCF_000146605.3 Meleagris gallopavo
CACGGATCATGGAGCAGATCATCCTGCAAGTGACTCTCAAGCACACATTCCAGTGCGTCACCACCCTGTGCGTGAAAAGCTGCCTCCTAATAACCAACCTAAACCTCCCCTGTCTCACTTGAAAACCATTTCCCCTTGTCCTATCGCTATCCACCCTCCTAAACAGTCGTTGCCCCCTCCTGCTTATGCGCTCCCTTCGAGTCTTGGAAGGCTGTCATGAGCTATCTCCAGAGCTTTCTCTTCTCCCACAGAAACAATCCCAGTTCCCTCAACATTTCTTTCTAAGAGAGGGGCTCCAGCCCTCTGATCATCTTCGTGGCCCTTCTCTGGACCTGCTCCAAAAGCTCCACATCATTCCCGTGCTGGAGCCCCCAGGGCCCTGGACGCAGTGCTGCACATGGGGCCGCACACCAGAGCCGAGTAGGAGGGGGGACAATCACCTCCCTCTCCCTGCTGGTCGCTCCTCTTGATGCAGCCCAGGA
>NW_011250174.1:0-458 GCF_000146605.3 Meleagris gallopavo
TCGCAAACCTACCTGCATACAAGCAGCGCACCAACATGGGGTGCATGATGTTCATTACCTGCTGGACACATCTCACACCACTGACTGGAGGAGCCCAGGCAATCCTTCAACTCCATCAGGCTGCAAAATGAAATCAGAAGAGACGCAGAACATAATTTACAACACAACAAGGATGCACACAATGCCCTTAAAAAACACCCACCGCATGGATGCAATTAGCACATGAATTACAGCCATCCAGCTTGAGATCCTCCAGAAAAGCAGAGCTCACAGCTCTGAAATCAAGCAGGAATCACTCACCCCATTCTAACGGCTCACCCCACACCCCAAAGGAAGCAGTCTCCAGATTCAGATGCTGCTCTTACACCTAGCAGCCCTTCAGTGCACTTGCCATCCCCCAAAAAAGCAAGATCACAGCCCTGAAAGAAAAAAGAAACCACTTACCCATTCCAAGGACC
>NW_011250175.1:0-488 GCF_000146605.3 Meleagris gallopavo
TACACTTTCCTTTCCCTCCTGACAGGTTGTTATTTGTAATTCCAATAGATTAGTACCTCCATCAGGTACATACAATAATTGTCCTGTTATTGTTTTACTCCCTAATCTCAATTCAGCGTATAACAGCCATGCTGCTCTTTGGTAGATTTACATCATGCTGAATTTGCTGTCCTCGTGCGTAAGCAACCCTCGCTCTTTCCAGATGGTGCCATGAGTGAGTACCACCCCAAAGCACATTTAGGCATCTGTCCATACATTTAAGGTTCTTGTCAAGGCAGTTATTTCAGCCTCCTGAGCGGAAGTCCCCACAGGTAATGGCTTTGTGTCAGTGACCTTGTCAGCAGCAGTTACTGCATGTCCTGCCTTACAGTTTCCTTGTCTCACAAAACTGCTTCCATTGATGAACCCAGGGATCCTCAGCGTCGTCCAACGGTTCCTCCTGCAGCTCTGACCAGCTGGCACAGCAGTCTCCGAGCAGTCGCACACTG
>NW_011250176.1:0-415 GCF_000146605.3 Meleagris gallopavo
ATCCTTCAACTCCATCAGGCTGCAAAATGAAATCAGAAGAGACGCAGAACATAATTTAAAACACAACAAGGATGCACACAATGCCCTTAAAAACACCAACCGCATGGATGCAATTAGCACATAGCCCTATTAATTACAGCCATCCAGCTTGAGATCCTCCAGAAAAGCAGAGCTCACAGCTCTCAAATCAAGCAGGAATCACTCACCCCATTCTAAGGGCTCACCCCACACCCCAAAGGAAGCAGTCTCCAGATTCAGATGCTGCTCTTACAGCTAGCAGCCCTTCAGTGCACTTGCGATCCCCCAAAAAGACAAGATCACAGCCCTGAAAGAAAAAGAGAAACCACTTACCCCATTCCAAGGACCAATACTCCCCCCACACTCTCAAGTGAAGGAAGCAGCTTCCAGCTCCAAA
>NW_011250177.1:0-511 GCF_000146605.3 Meleagris gallopavo
CATGTTTTCTTGAGAAAAGAGGCATTTCTGGCAGAAAATGTCCTTACTTGGGGTGAGAAATCTGGCATTTCTGGCAGGAAGATCGTATTTTGGGTGAGAAAACTGGTAATTCTGGGAGAAAATGTCCTACTTTGGGCTAGAAAAGTGTTATTTCTGGCAGGAAATGTCCTAATTCTGGGAGAAAGCTAGTGTTTCTGGGGGAAATTTTCAAATTTTCTGTCAGGAAAAACTGTCATATCGGAGAGGAAATGTCCTATTTGGGGGGAGTAAACTGGTATTCCTGCAAGAAAATTCGATATTTTTTGGTACAAACCCCTGGGATTTGTGGGAGAAAAAAGTCACACTTTGGGTGAGTAAACTGTTATTTCCGGCTCGAAATGTCATATTTTGGGGTGAGGAAACTGTTAATTCTGGCCCCAACTGTCATATTTTTCTGGAGAAAGTGGTATTCTGGGCGAAAATGTCCCGTTTTTTGGAGAAAAGCAGGTAGTCCTGGGAGAAATGTCGTATT
>NW_011250178.1:0-446 GCF_000146605.3 Meleagris gallopavo
CAAGTGCACTGAAGGGCTGCTAGGTGTAAGAGCAGCATCTGAATCTGGAGACTGCTTCCTTTGGGGTGTGGGGTGAGCCGTTAGAATGGGGTGAGTGATTCCTGCTTGATTTCAGAAGCTGTGAGCTCTGCTTTTCTGGAGGATCTGAAGCTGGATGGCTGTCATTAATAGGGCTAATGTGCTAATTGCATCCATGCGGTGTTTTTTAAGGGCACTGTGTGCAATCCTTGTTGTGTTGTAAATTATGTTCTGCGTCTCTTCTGATTTCATTTTGCAGCCTGATGGAGTTGAAGGATTGCCTGGGCTCCTCCAGTCAGTGGTGTGAGATGTGTCCAGCAGGTAATGAACATCATGCACCCCATGTTGGTGCGCTGCTTGTATGCAGGTAGGTTTGCGATGTGATCCGACTCCCCCATGCTGACCATCTACAGCTAGATCAAGTTGCT
>NW_011250179.1:0-445 GCF_000146605.3 Meleagris gallopavo
GGGGCAATACCAGATATGTGTACAGACTGGGAGAATAGCTCTTTCAGAGCAGCCCTAAGAGAAGGACATGGGGGTTCTGATGGACAAAAAGTTCTGTATGAGCCAGCAGTGTGCGCTCACAGCCTGGAAGGCCAACAGCATCCTGGGCTGCATCAACAGAGGGGGGCAGCAGGCAGGGAGGGATTGTTCCACCTCTGCTTTGCCCTCATGAGGCCCCACTGAAGCTGCATCCAGGCCTGGGGGCCCAAGTAAAGGAGGGGTGCGGGGCTGTTTGGAGCAGGGGCCAGAGGAGGCCACAAAAGATGTTCAGCGGGCTGGAGCACCTCTCCTATGAAGCAAGCTGAGGGAGATGGGGGCGGGCAGCACGGAGAAGGGGAAGGCGTCCAGGGAGACCTCACTGTGACCTTCCAGTACTTGAGGGAGCTTACAGGTAGGAGGGAGGGTG
>NW_011250180.1:0-491 GCF_000146605.3 Meleagris gallopavo
TCATGACAGCCTTCCAAGACTCGAAGGGAGCGCATAAGCAGGAGGGGGCAACGGCTGTTTAGGAGGGTGGATAGCGATAGGACAAGGGGAAATGGTTTTGAAGTGAGACAGGGGAGGTTTAGGTTGGTTATTAGGAGGCAGCTTTTCACGCCCAGGGTGGTGACGCACTGGAATGTGTGCTTGAGAGTCACTTCCAGGATGATCTGCTCCATGATCCGTGACCAGCACAGAGGTGAGACTGACATGCTGGTAGTTCCCCGCGTCACACTTTCTATCCTTCCTAAGAGGTGTGCTGTCACCTTTTTTCTCCACACCAGGGACTTGACCTGACTGCTTCGACTTCTGAAATCCATGGAGAGTGGCTCGGTGACTGCAGCGGTGAATTCCCTCGGAACTCTGGGACTCATCTCGTCATGACCCAAGCTCGTGGATGTTTGGGTCCTCAGGTGGTCCAGAACCTGATCTCCCATGGCAGTGTGGGATGGGAAGGG
>NW_011250181.1:0-537 GCF_000146605.3 Meleagris gallopavo
CTATGAGAGCATGGGAAAGGAACAGTCCCCCTGGACGCCTTGGGCTAGTGCCAGCAGAGCAAAAATAACCCAGTGGAAGACCCTAACTGGGACTGTGATAATGCACAACATCGGCAAAACATGAAAGACTTACGAGATAGAATAATAGCTGGAATTAAGGAAGCTGTAGCCAAGTCCCAGAATCTCACTAAGGCATTTTGAGGTCCAGCAGAATAAAGATGAGTCCCCTAGTGATTTTCTGGAAAGACTCAGAGACAGAACGAGGAAATACTCAGGAATGAATTCTGAGGATCCGGTAGCTCAAGGCCTTCTTAAGGTGAATTTTGTAATTAAGTCATGGCCAGATCTACAAAAGAAACTTCAAGAGATAGAAGGGTGGAATACAAGAGCTCTAGAGGAGCTCTTACAGGAGGCTCAGAGAACATATGTTAGGAGGGAGAATGAGGAAGAAAAACAGAAAACTAAATTGATGGTTTCCACAGTGGATCGAATAATAAAACAAAGGTTTGATAATAAGGGAGTAAGGTAGAAGGAAGG
>NW_011250182.1:0-463 GCF_000146605.3 Meleagris gallopavo
CAAACCTACCTGCATACAAGCAGCGCACCAACATGGGGTGCATGATGTTCATTACCTGCTGGACACATCTCACACCACTGACTGGAGGAGCCCAGGCAATCCTTCAACTCCATCAGGCTGCAAAATGAAATCAGAAGAGACGCAGAACATAATTTAAAACACAACAAGGATGCACACAATGCCCTTAAAAAACACCGCAAGGATGCAATTAGCACATAGCCATATTAATGACAGCCATCCAGCTTGAGATCCTCCAGAAAAGCAGAGCTCACAGCTCTGAAATCAAGCAGGAATCACTCACCCCATTCTAAGGGCTCACCCCACACCCCCAAAGGAAGTAGTCTCCAGATTCACATGCTGCTCTTACACCTAGCAGCCCTTCAGTGCACTTGCCATCCCCCAAAAAGCAAGATCACAGCCCTGAAAGAAAAAACGAACCAACTTACCCCATTCCAAGGACCAA
>NW_011250183.1:0-477 GCF_000146605.3 Meleagris gallopavo
GCTGTTGTATTCCCACAACTTAAAATTAGGTAGAAATATTATTGTGCAAAAGATCTGATCACTTTATGATCACTAAAAAAAGTTAAGCATACTTGACACACTAGGAGAATTTCATTTCTAATTACTCAAATACAGACTAAATGCTGCTTCACTATTTAGTATATTTTCATCAATTATCAGTGTTGATAAATGTATTTTAAGGAGATCATGAAGTATTGAAGGTTCTTTCTTAGTGATAGAAGAAACCTCACAAGTTTAAAGAATGTTACCTGATTAAATAAACATTTCATGTTATGCTTTAATTTTAACTCAGCTGAGTTGACAAGACAAAAAGAGCATAAAGAAGTCTCAGTGGGTAAAATTAGTCAAGAAGCAGCAAACAACTGAAGAAAGTACAAAACTTGCAAATACTTCTGTTTTTTGTAATTGCTTCAAAATCATCTGTTTCGAGACATAAATATCTAAGTTTATTTTCAA
>NW_011250184.1:0-502 GCF_000146605.3 Meleagris gallopavo
ATCGGAGTTACCTGTATCTGAGTCACGGCACCAAATTGTTTTATTTTCTGCTAAACAGATTGAATAGCCCAATTATGTCTTTTGGAAATTGTCGTTCATTGAAGCAAGCAAGTAAGCAAGACAGCGCTGGGCGGCCGGGGAGTCTCTGCTCCACCAACGGCGCGCACTTTTCCCCTCCAGCTGACAGTCTTTATACAGTTCACCATCCGGTGTTCATGGCTTCATAATGTCTCTTGCGCAGGCGTGGTCCTGTTGTTAGGCAGCCGTCCTTTGTCTTGTCAGATGGGGGGGGAGGCTGGGATCTTTGCAGTACATCCGTTCATCATCCTTACGCACCGTCTTTAAAGCTGGATAAGCCCTGGGCTCCATATTTTAAAGCGTTATGTTTGTTGGTGTTTCCGGATGTCTGTAGTAGGAACTGGCCCCTGCTGTTATCTCAATTTTTCTAGTGATAAGCTTACAAATGATTTGATTAACAAACACAGGTTGCTCCTATTTCAGC
>NW_011250185.1:0-552 GCF_000146605.3 Meleagris gallopavo
CATTCTTTGGGGAGAAGATGTCCTCTTTTGGATGGAAAAGTAGTATTTGTGGGAGAAGCTGTCCAACGTTTGGGCCCAAGGTAGCATTACTGGGAGGTAATGTCATTGTATTGGAGAAGGGAGGTATTTCTGGGAGAGAATGTGTTCTTTTTGGAAGCCAACGGTGTACTTTTGGGGGGAAAAAGCGGCCTTTCTGGGAGAAAGTGTCCTAGTTTGGGGAGAAAGTGTCATAGTGCGGAGTGTGGTGTAGCAGATTAGGGGGAATTGGGAGGTATTCCTAAGAGAACTGTCATTTCTGGGTGAAAAGGTCTTATGTGGGGGGAAAAGGTGAGGAATGTGTGAGAAAGCTGGTGTTTCTGGGAGTAAATGCCATCTTTTGGGGGCTAGAAATGGTCTTTCTGGTGGGATGTGCCACATCTTTGTGAGGCAATCGGTGTTTGTGAGGGCCAATGGCATATATTCTGGATCGAAATGGTCTTTCCGCAGTAAAATGCCAAAAGTCTGGGAGTAAGTGTCATCATGAGGAATGTAATGGAGTGTAATTGGGAGGAA
>NW_011250186.1:0-480 GCF_000146605.3 Meleagris gallopavo
GGAGCATCCACAAGCTCTCTGGGGCAGCCTATTCCAGCACGTCAGCACTCTCTCTGTAAAGCACTTCCTCGTGGCATCCACCCTAACCCTTCCCTGGCTGAGCTTAGAACCGTTCCCCCTCAGACCTGAGATGCAGGAGGAAAGCCCGAGCTCCGACGCAGCTGGAAGCAGCCCTGGACCTGACATGCACCCTGAACACGGTGGCATCCCAAGCCCAGAAACAAGCCCAGAACCGGGCTGCTCCTGCCAGTGCGGCCTGGGTTCTTGAGGAATGTGGTCCGTGTGCCCTGCTGGGGATGTGGCCCAAACCCAGCTCAGCCCGGACTGGGCCAGGTGAAGTGAGGTCTGGGATAGCGCGTTCATGGAGGAGACAACCCTGTTGTCAAGGTCCCTACCTGTGCCCACCTCAGCAAAAGCAGGGAAGGATGAAGCTGACAAATGTGGTGGGGGGGGGAGTCTCTGATCTTTATTGAGTTGGAC
>NW_011250187.1:0-509 GCF_000146605.3 Meleagris gallopavo
CCTCCATTGTGGAGCTGCTCTCTCTGTTTTTAGCAGGGAACCCTGAGCGTACTTAAGGGCTGGTAGGTATTTGGACCTGGAAGCTGCTTCCTTCACTTGAGAGTGTGGGGGAGTATTGGTCCTTGGAATGGGGTAAGTGGTTTCTTTTTTCTTTCAGGGCTGTGATCTTGTCTTTTTGGGGGATGGCAAGTGCACTGAAGGGCTGCTAGGTGTAAGAGCAGCATCTGAATCTGGAGACTGCTTCCTTTGGGGTGTGGGGTGAGCCCTTAGAATGGGGTGAGTGATTCCTGCTTTCTTTCAGAGCTGTGAGCTCTGCTTTTCTGGAGGATCTCAAGCTGGATGGCTGTCATTAATAGGGCTATGTGCTAATTGCATCCATGCGGTGGGTGTTTTTAAGGTACGATTGTGTGCATCCTTGTTGTGTTTTAAATTATGTTCTGCGTCTCTTCTTGATTTCATTTTTGCTAGCCTGATGGAGTTGAAGGATTGCTGGCTCCTCCAGTCAGTGG
>NW_011250188.1:0-507 GCF_000146605.3 Meleagris gallopavo
AAGTGTTGTTGGTGTATTTCCCTCACTGCTGAGTTTAAAAATATAAATAAAAAGAGTCTGAAGTTTCTTTCTTCTTTCTTAGATTAGTTGTAACTGAAACACACTGATAGCTGTCACAACATGTACATGCTGGCACTGGGAGAGTAACTCTTGCAACTCCTGTATGATATTCAGTTGGAAAAAAAAAAATTACATTTCTGATTCATTTTTTTCCAATGTCTTTAATGATCTCCACAACGCCTACATTCTCGCTGCCTGAAGAGTAGTAAGTGCTTCTTTGCTTGGAGAGTAACTGGTCTGACCTGTGTTGCTTGTACATGTAGACTGTGGCCAGTTTAGCAATGAAGCACCAGTAAACTTACATGAACTGCAGTAATTTTGCACAAGGCAGATGGACAGAAAGTGATACTCCCTCTGTATTAGCTTTGTGTGGATGCACTGTTTCTAAGCAGGATACTATATTATGGAGATCACTTATTTTATCTTGGCTTCTATTCCTTGTACCTG
>NW_011250189.1:0-456 GCF_000146605.3 Meleagris gallopavo
GTGCATGATGTTCATTACCTGCTGGACACATCTCACACCACTGATTGGAGGAGCCCAGGCAATCCTTCAACTCCATCAGGCTGCAAAATGAAATCAGAAGAGACGCAGAACATCATTTAAAACACAACAAGGATGCACACAATGCCCTTAAAAAACACCCACCGCATGGATGCAATTAGCACATAGCCCCTATTAATTACAGCCATCCAGCTTGAGATCCTCCAGAAAAGCAGAGCTCACAGCTCTGAAATCAAGCAGGAATCACTCACCCCATTCTAAGGGCTCACCCCACACCCCCAAAGGAAGCAGTCTCCAGATTCAGATGCTGCTCTTACACCTAGCAGCCCTTCAGTGCACTTGGGATCCCCCAAAAAGAGAAGATCACAGCCCTGAAAGAAAAAAGAACCACTTACCCCATTCCAAGGACCAATAGTCCCCCACACTCTCAAGTCGAAG
>NW_011250190.1:0-340 GCF_000146605.3 Meleagris gallopavo
GAGCTGTTTGTTAAGGGGACCATGGCTGATGTCAGGAATAACTTCCAGGTATGGGCAGTGGTGCTTTGGATGGCAATGGGGCAGGAAACAGCTTTTGTTGGTGTTTTTTTTCCCTTTGGTGCATGGCTGGTACTTATTGCAAAGGATTTATGTATATGGGGAGAGCTGTGCTGGGCTCTGTGGCTTCTCCCAGTGCTGGTGACATCACGCTGTGTTCCCAGGAGCTGATGTCGTACTGTGCCAGTGATGTCCGGGCCACCCATGAGGTGTTCCAGGAGCAGCTGCCACTCTTCATGGAGAGGTGAGAGGGACTGGAGGGGGCTGGGTGAAGTCATGAACG
>NW_011250191.1:0-474 GCF_000146605.3 Meleagris gallopavo
TGAAGAGGTGGACAAGACACTTTATAAACACCTGGGTGGGGTCTCAAGGTCTCTCCCCCTGGTTCTTCTGGGAGACTTCAACTTCCCTTCTTTTTTATGAAATAGATACTTTTCAAAACTTTTGTTCTGCCAAGGGAAATGGTATTCTTCACCTCTACCTATCTCAATCTGAAAACTATGCAGCTTTACTGCAGAGTTTCAGATTATTTAATCCATGGTTATAATGCTGAATACTCAAAAAACAAACCAGAAGGGGGATGTAAACATTGTTCTGTTACAATCACCTGCCTCTCTTAATGAGAATCTCTGCGTAGTCTCTTGCATTTCTAGAAAGTTGAAGCTAGCCAACTGTTTCTCAGACTAGATTCTTCAGTTTGCTATTTTGCTTTATTGTTCTGTTTTACAAATGCTGTATTCTTACATGTTGCTGAGAGAGAGAATTTTCCCATAACAAAAACAACAATGCATGCTTCC
>NW_011250192.1:0-444 GCF_000146605.3 Meleagris gallopavo
TACTGCGGAAAAGACAATTTCGATCCAGAATATATGCCATTGGCCCTCACAAACACCGATTGCCTCACAAAATATGTGGCACATCCAACCAGAAAGACCATTTCTAGCCCCCAAAAGATGGCATTTACTCCCAGAAACACCAGCTTTCTCACACATTCCTCACCTTTTCCCCCCCACATAAGACCTTTTCACCCAGAAATGACAGTTCTCTTAGGAATACCTCCCAATTCCCCCTAATCTGCTACACTACACTCCGCACTATGACACTTTCTCCCCAAACTAGGACACTTTCTCCCAGAAAGGGCCGCTTTTTTCCCCCCAAAGTACACCGTTGGCTTCCAAAAAAGAACACATTCTCCCCAAGAAATACCACCCTTCTCCAATACAATGACATTACCTTCCAGTAATGCTACCTTGGGCCAAACATTGGACAGCTTCTCCCAC
>NW_011250193.1:0-465 GCF_000146605.3 Meleagris gallopavo
GTGTGCTGTCACCTTTTTCTCCTCAGCAGGGACGTTGACCTGACTGCCTCGACTTCTGAAATAAGCATGGAGAGTGGCTCGGTGACTGCAGCGGTGAATTCCCTCGGAACTCTGGGACTCATCTCGTCAGGACCCAAAGACTCCTGGCTGTTTGGGTCCTCAGGTGGTCCAGAACCTGATCTGCCATGGCAGTGTGGGATGGGAAGGGGTGTGTGGGACTGAGGAAGCAATGGCAGTCCCCACCTCACCAAAGCAAAGCAAAGATGAGGGCTGTGCATAATGAGCAGTTCTCAGACAAGATGGAAGCAAAAAATGGTGTTGGGTAGCTGAGCCTTCTCTGGTGGTAAGCAACATGGTGCACAGAGTGCAGCCATGTGCTCCGAGCAAGGAGCACAGGTTTGTGCAAGAGGCCCGGATGCAGGGCAGTGCCTTCATGACTGTATTGTGTCCAACAGGTGGCAGCAG
>NW_011250194.1:0-489 GCF_000146605.3 Meleagris gallopavo
AGCCAGTCAAGGTTTTGGCCCAGCAGGATACAGAAGCAGTAGGTAAATATTCATGTCTAGCTTTATTCTTTTTTATAAAAATTCAGTCTCCAACTCTAGTTCTAACTTTCTTCACATTTCTTATAATTTCTATCACTATGGATGAACTATGTGCTATGAATGTATGCACGCAGTGTAAAGATGAATAGAAGAATGACAAATCAGAAGGGGTTACTTTCATTTCTTTCCACAGGTGCTCTATAGTATTTTATGCTACCTGTCACCAGGAATATTTTATTAGTTCTACACAGAGGGACTCATGACTAGTGCTACTGCCCAACTTCAGCTGAAGTTCCTGCTCAAATTCCAGATCACAGAGACGAGGTTGGAGAGAGGACAAAGTGAGAGGGAGGCTTGCAGAACGGTTCTCCATTTAAGGACAGAGTGGAGTGAGTTCTGGTATATCAGGATGACTGACAAGTGCACAGTCCTCTTCTTTTATATTTTGAG
>NW_011250195.1:0-523 GCF_000146605.3 Meleagris gallopavo
AGCAATTCACGGGGCAGGCATGGGCAGTGCAGGTGGGCTGTGTTAAACACCCTCTGTGTCCCTCTGCACGAATAACTGCAGGCAGAGGTACAGCAGAGTAAGCACAGAAAATTTAATAATTCAAGAAACAAAGCAATAAATAAGAGTAAATAAGAGACAGTAAATAGGAAGTACATTTCCAGTGGTAGGACTTTCCCATAATCAAAGTCATTCTGGATCCCAAATATTTCCACTGGAGGAGGGCACGGTATCTAGAGCCAGAGCATACCAACATACCAAACATGGTGAAGAAAAAAGGCAACTCTATCCCAGTGACCAGTATTGAATGTACCTCTTTTTGCCTGCTCCGTAGGAAGAGGGCACGTGTTCAGCTTCTAAGCATCATTTCACAACGCTTGGCCACAGAAGGACAAGGAGTGAGGAAGCAGGTGGTCCAGACAAATTCAGGGCAAACGCGTAGAATGGCCTGGGTTGAAAAAAGGCCTTCTAGATGGTCTAGTTTCAACCACCCTGCCGTGCTGGG
>NW_011250196.1:0-414 GCF_000146605.3 Meleagris gallopavo
CCTTGCCAGGAGTTATATCTCCTCGCTGACCGCAAAGCCCCCTGGGGAAATGTAGCTCTTCTTCTCCTCTGGACAGGCACCCGGAACTTGAGCATCAGCAGTCAAACCCCCAGTGCATTACATGATGTTATGATGTGGAATACTGATAATGAAAAAATCATGAAACCATGACATTCCACCCCTTATTCCACATCACTACATCATGCTTAATATATACAAACAAAATATAAAACACACGCACAAGGAATTACTGACTGCACTCCCTCAACATCAAGTTCCCTTGTGGTACACATTGAACATCCCCGTTTTCCTGCATCCTCCCACCAAGTCGGACCCAGGTCCCTGGGCAAAAACAGTTCCACGAAGAGGTTTGTCCTTCTCAGAGGCTGGAATAACCCAAACTGCCTTTCCCAA
>NW_011250197.1:0-554 GCF_000146605.3 Meleagris gallopavo
AAAAAATCAATTTGCAATTGTTGCCCTGAAAGGTTCCCTTTCCCAACAAGCCCCACTTGTACCCTGTTCCTGGTACTGGGGTTGCACAGTTACTTTCTGGTGTCTGTACCCCCCCGTGTTTGAGTATGTTCTTTTAGAACCAAATTCTAGAGAATACTAACGGGCACAACCGCTCGTTTGCTCTCTCCCCTCCTAAATCATTAATTAGATTCCTATCCTCTCTAGGGTACCTTGTAGGTTCTGACTAAGGTTCAGATATTTTAAGTTTACCGTCTGGAATTAAAGCCAGTTCACCAGTTTCTTTTCCTTCAGCTGCCTGTTCTGCCACCTGATCCACCATCGTGTTACCCGTTTCCTGTACAGTGTCACTCTTCTGACGTCCTTTACAATGTATAACAGCCATGCTGCTCTTTGGTAGATTTACATCATGCTGAATGTTTCCTTCTGTGTAAGCAGCCCTCGCTCTTTCCAGATGGTACCATGAGTGGGTACCACCCAAAGCACATCTAGCATCTGTCCATATATTTGAGGTTCTTGTCAAGGCGGTTATTTCA
>NW_011250198.1:0-376 GCF_000146605.3 Meleagris gallopavo
ATCCATGCGGTGGGTGTTTTTAAGGGCATTGTGTGCATCCTTGTTGTGTTTTAAATTAATATTCTGCGTCTCTTCTGATTTCATTTTGTCAGCCTGATGGAGTTGAAGGATTGCCTGGGCTCCTCCAGTCAGTAGTGTTGAGATCTGTCCAGCAGGTAATGAACATCATGCACCCCATGTTGGTGCGCTGCTTGTATGCAGGTAGGTTTTGCGATGTGATTCCGACTCCCCCATGCTGACCATCCACAGCTAGATCAAGTTGCTCAGAGTCTGAGCCAGGCTCACCTTGAAAGGGCCAGCACATCCACCCATGTCTCTGGCAACCTGTGCCACTGCCTCAGCACCCTCACTGTACAAGACATTTTCCTTAAGATTT
>NW_011250199.1:0-381 GCF_000146605.3 Meleagris gallopavo
AGAGACTGGCACTTCCAGAAAAGCCCTGGTATGCACCTCTATCCTGGGGTCCAAGAAGGAAAAGTAGGTCCTGTTGAGATGTGGTCTACCCTTCCTGCAGTGCTGACTGTGCTGTGCTCTAAGTGGACCATAGCACAGCTGTCACATTTTGTGCTGATAGCTAGATGAGAGTTCATCTGCCAAACAAGTTGATGAGTTCCCATTTACCTTCTTTTCTTCTGATAAGACTGGTTATTTCTTAGCTTTTACAAATGCTTTGCTCTTCAATCTCATTAGCTATCACAATCACTGTAGCCTAGATGTAGTAGCTGGCCTGGTGGAAGCTGGCACAGGTAAGTCCTAAGGCCTGTGCTATGCTGAACATGTGTGTGGAAATGAAGG
>NW_011250200.1:0-450 GCF_000146605.3 Meleagris gallopavo
CTGTAGCTAGTAACTACATTTCTGAAGTTCACATTTATTCCATTTTTCTCGTTTAATTTTGTTTTCTTAGCCTTTCTGCTATTTTCTAGCATGTTAAAATCCTTGTGAACCTCTGGAAGTCCAGACAGACTCAAAACAGAAACTTATGGATGAACAACAGATGTCACGTGCTGGCTTAACTCACTGCTTTGAAATGTTTCCTTAACAAGTGGAAAATATCAGCGCATCACTCAGACAACCCAACAAGTTTTGGGAATTACAAGTCACAAACTCTTAAAGAAATGAATGCATTCCAGTAACTTTTGAAAATCAATGAGAAAAGCTAAAACTGAGTGCTTCTAGAGATATTGTCTAAATGTTAAGAATGACATTATGAGCTGCAGAAGAGATTTAAAACAGGATGTGTACTCTTGAAATTGAATTGTCTTTCTATTAGATAGAAAGTGGAGG
>NW_011250201.1:0-348 GCF_000146605.3 Meleagris gallopavo
CCTTTCAGGACTGCGGAGAACGAAACCCCCACTCGCAGGTAGTGCAGGAGGCTGAATTCGCAGCTGTCGGCATCGGAATCGCACTCCTTCGCTCTCATGCTCAGAGAGCGGCATTCACTCTGAACCGCTCCGGAGACTATGCCGTAGCTGTCCGAGAAATAGCGCTTCTCCTCGAACGAAGCTTTCAGCCGTCAGCAGCGGTCTCCTGTTTCTCGCTTGCCGAGAAATCGCGCTTCTCCCGAATGCCGCTTTCAGCCGTCAGCAGCGGTCTCGCGTTTCTCGCTTGCCGAGAACGAGCCACTTCAGCCTGCTGCTTTTCTCCGACGAGTGAGCACATCGGAAAGGAGC
>NW_011250202.1:0-433 GCF_000146605.3 Meleagris gallopavo
TGATTTTACAGTACATACTGTATCAAAGGATGATTTAAAAACAAAAACAAAGCATGCAGGCATATGAGGAGCGTTTGCTCTTTAAAAGGAAAATGTGAGGCTGATGATGTTCATCACGAGTAGTGGTTTGCCCTCCTGAAATTACTTAGCTGTAAGAACCACAAATGAGTTAATTTTCTGCACGTTTTATTACCAAGAGTCATGGTGACCCAAGTGAGTTTGTGTTGTGATTAGCTGAAATAGTCTAAACCACTGGGAAGGAAAAAACAACAAACAAACAAAAAAACCCAACATGTTAGGCTTGATGATTTAGTTGAGGGGAAGATCAGCCTTTATTCCTGATGGGAATTTAACTGGAACTGTCAGCTGGAAGGAGCATATTAAGGTACAAATGGTGACTTGCATCCTTGCAAAGCAACAGCATGTGATCACT
>NW_011250203.1:0-453 GCF_000146605.3 Meleagris gallopavo
TGTACTCTGTGGTGCCTCCAACACTGAATCCTCTCATCTACAGCATGCGGAACCAGGAGCTCAAGGATGCAGTGAGGAAAATGATGTCATGGACAAATATCAGCAGGGGTCGTCTTCTCATCTGTCTGAATAAATGACTCACAGTTTTTTCTGTAACATGCCTGTTTTATCATAGAATCATAGAATGGCCCGTATTGAAAAGAACCACAATGATCATCTGGTTTCCAACCCCCCTGCCACAGGCACGGTTGCCCATCACCTAACCAGGCTGCCCAGAGCCACATCCAGCCTGGCCTTGAATGCCTACCAGGATGGGGCATCCACAACCTCCTTGGGCAACCTGTTCCAGTGTATCACCACCCTCTGGGTGAAAAACTTCCTTTAATATCTAACCTAAACCTCCCAGTCTCAGTTTAATACCATTCCTCCCTTGTCCTGTCACTATCCATCCTC
>NW_011250204.1:0-438 GCF_000146605.3 Meleagris gallopavo
GATGCACACAATGCCCTTAAAAAACACCCACCGCATGGATGCAATTAGCACATAGGCCTATTAATGACAGCCATCCAGCTTGAGATCCTCCAGAAAAGCAGAGCTCACAGCTCTGAAAGAAAGCAGGAATCACTCACCCCATTCTAAGGGCTCACCCCACACCCCAAAGGAAGCAGTCTCCAGATTCACATGCTGCTCTTACACCTAGCAGCCCTTCAGTGCACTTGCCATCCCCCAAAAAGACAAGATCACAGCCCTGAAAGAAAAAAAGAAACCACTTACCCCATTCCAAGGATCAATACTCCCCACGCTCTGAAGTGAAGGAAGCAGCTTCCAGGTCCAAATACCTACCAGCCCTTAAGTACGCTCAGGGTTCCCTGCTAAAAAACAGAGAGAGCAGCTCCACAATGGAAGGAAAGGAAAAAAAAAAAAAAAAAA
>NW_011250205.1:0-486 GCF_000146605.3 Meleagris gallopavo
CGCACCAACATGGGGTGCATGATGTTCATTACCTGCTGGACACATCTCACACCACTGACTGGAGGAGCCCAGGCAATCCTTCAACTCCATCAGGCTGCAAAATGAAATCAGAAGAGACGCAGAACATAATTTAAAACACAACAAGGATGCACACAATGCCCTTAAAAAACACCGCATGGATGCAATTAGCACATAGCCCTATTCATTACAGCCATCCAGCTTGAGATCCTCCAGAAAAGCAGAGCTCACAGCTCTGAAAGAAAGCAGGAATCACTCACCCCATTCTAAGGGCTCACCCCACACCCCAAAGGAAGCAGTCTCCAGATTCAGATGCTGCTCTTACACCTAGCAGCCCTTCAGTGCACTTGCCATCCCCCAAAAAGACAAGATCACAGCCCTGAAAGAAAAAAGAAACCACTTACCCATTCCAAGGACCAATACTCCCCACACTCTCAACGTGAAGGAAGCAGCTTCCAGGTCCAAATA
>NW_011250206.1:0-468 GCF_000146605.3 Meleagris gallopavo
CTGATGTGCTCCTCAGCCTGACATCCTCCTTGTTTGTCCTCAGCTCCTCACCGTGGCCTGTGCTCTCTGTTTCAGACTGAGACCAAGGGGAAGCCCCAGCTGGTCCATCAGGAGACATCTCTTAATACTCCAGCTATTGCTGCTGCTCACGTTATTAAGAGATACGTTGCCCAGGCACCGGATGAACTCTCCTTTGAGGTAAGCAGTTCAAGGCGTTCCTTGTTGTCATGTGAGAAGAGCATCAGGTGTGAACACATCAGGAATATTCTCAGACACCTTCAGAATGTTTGGTGAGGTGAAGCCCAGAAGATTCAGTTCCAGATCAGACTTGCACTGGGTTGGATGCAGGGAGGAGTTCAGCCAGCTCTAAAATATGGCTTTATTTGGCTATTTGAATCTTCTGATCAAACAGATACTGCCCAGTGTGGTAGCCTGGTCTTTGCGCAACAGCAGACCAGTGTATGGAGC
>NW_011250207.1:0-495 GCF_000146605.3 Meleagris gallopavo
TATCTGACTCAATTCTTTCTGGGGTACCATGTCGCCACAGGACTTGTGTCTCAAGACCTAATATGGTATTTCGGGGCGGTAGCGTGGGGTACTGCATAGGTTTCAAGCCACCCAGTTGTTGCCTCCACCATGGTGAGCGCATAACGCTTACCATTACGAGATCGTGGCAAGGTGATAGAATCAACCTGCCATGCCTCCCCATATTTGTACTTTTCCCACCACCCTTCCTCCCAGAGAGGTTTCATTCTCTTGGCTTGTTTAATTGTGGCACATGTGTCCCAGTCATGAATGATTTGCGCAATAGCATCCATAGTTAAATCCACCCCTCGGTCTCTAGCCCACTTATATGTTGCATCTCTCCCTTGATGGCCTGAGGTCTCATGGGCCCATCGGGCTAGAAATAATTCACCCTTGTTCTGCCAGTCCAGATCTATTTGGGCCACCTCAATTCTGGCAGCTCTGTCTACCTGATGGTTATTTGCTGCTCTTCAGTAG
>NW_011250208.1:0-442 GCF_000146605.3 Meleagris gallopavo
TTACCTGCTGGACACATCTCACACCACTGACTGGAGGAGCCCAGGCAATCCTTCAACTCCATCAGGCTGCAAAATGAAATCAGAAGAGACGCAGAACGTAATTTAAAACACAACAAGGATGCACACAATGCCCTTAAAAAACACCGCATGGATGCAATTAGCACATGAATTACAGCCATCCAGCTTGAGATCCTCCAGAAAAGCAGAGCTCACAGCTCTGAAAGAAAGCAGGAATCACTCACCCCATTCTAAGGGCTCACCCCACACCCCAAAGGAAGCAGTCTCCAGATTCACATGCTGCTCTTACACCTAGCAGCCCTTCAGTGCACTTGCCATCCCCCAAAAAGACAAGATCACAGCCCTGAAACGAAAAAAAGAAACCACTTACCCCATTCCAAGGACCAATAGTCCCCCACACTCTCAAGTGAAGGAAGCAGCTTCC
>NW_011250209.1:0-473 GCF_000146605.3 Meleagris gallopavo
CCGCGTCACACTTTCTATCCTTCCTAAGAGGTGTGCTGTCACCTTTTTTCTCCTCACCAGGGACTTGACCTGACTGCCTCGACTTGTGAAATACCATGGAGAGTGGCTCGGTGACTGCAGCGGTGAATTCCCTCGGAACTCTGGGACTCATCTCGTCAGGACCCAAAGACTCGTGGATGTTTGGGTCCTCAGGTGGTCCAGAACCTGATCTCCCATGGCAGTGTGGGATGGGAAGGGGTCTGTGGGACTGAGGAAGCAATGGCAGTCCCCACCTCACCAAACCAAAGCAAAGATGAGGGCTGTGCATAATGAGCAGTTCTCAGACAAGATGGAAGCCAAAATGGTGTTGGGTAGCTGAGCCTTCTCTGGTGGTAAGCAACATGGTGCACAGAGTGCAGCCATGTGCTCCGAGCAAGGAGCACAGGTTTGTGCAAGACGGCCCGGATGCAGGGCAGTGCCTTCATGACTGTATT
>NW_011250210.1:0-420 GCF_000146605.3 Meleagris gallopavo
AAATCGCGAAACCGGGGACGGGACGGGACGGGACGGGACGGGGCGGGGCGGGGACGGGGACGGAACACCTAAAGATCGATAAAACGAAAATTAAAAAGGGGAAAAATCGATAAGAAATAAAACACGAGGAATGAATGAATGAATGAATGAATGAATGAATGAATGAATGAATGAATGAATGAATGAATGAATAAATAATAAATGAGCGAGCGAGCGAGCGAGCGAGCCGATAATAAGCAAGCAAATAAATAAATAAATAACAACAATAAGTAAACAATAAAACAACATTTAAAAAACAAGAGACAAATACGCGGGCACGTAAATAAATAAAAAAATAAAAAAATTTAGAAACTGAACAAATAACGAAATTATAAACAAACAGACAAACACGTGGACGCATAAACGAAATGATAAAGAAAT
>NW_011250211.1:0-433 GCF_000146605.3 Meleagris gallopavo
TGCACTTCGCCTTGGCTACATGCAGAATGCACTACGCCTACCTCTGAATACTATGTCTCTGCCTTTATTTCGAGCCACAATTCATTCTAGTGAGGTTTCCACTGCTACACATCTGCATTCAGACAGGAAAAGAGTGGAAGGGAAAACCCTCACTAAAAAGACACCTGGAAGTTCGAGGAACGACAGATGTAGTGCTCTACGGGAGTGCGTTTCAGACAGTGAGGAGCTATCCTTTCTGGGCTGCGGAGAAAAACCCCCACTCGCAGGTAGTGCAGGAGGCTGAATTCGCACTTGTCGGCATCGGAATCGCACTCCTTCGCTCTCACGCGTAGAAAGCGGCATTCGTGCTGAACCGCTCCGGAGACTTTGCCGTAGCTGGCCGAGAAATTGCGTTCTCCCGAACGCCGCTTCAGCCGTCAGCAGCGGTCTCGTG
>NW_011250212.1:0-548 GCF_000146605.3 Meleagris gallopavo
TTCTCTTGGAGGGCAAGTGTGGTATTTTTGTGTGAAAAGGGGTCCTTTGGGGAGAAAACGGGGTGTAGATGGGAGCAAAATGTCCTGTTGAGGAGTGCCTAGCAGTATTTTTGAGAGAAAAGGGAAGGTACTTGTCAGAAAAAGTGCTCTTTTCTGGGGAGAGAGTAGCATAGTTGGTTGGAAAATGCCCCCCATTTGTGAGAAAGCTGCTTTGTTTCCGGGAGAAAATAGCATTCTCTGGGGGAGAAGATGTCCTCTTTTGGGATGGAAAAGTAGTACTTGTGGGAGAAGCTGTCCAATGTTTGGGCCCAAGGTAGCATTACTGGGAGGTAATGTCATTGTATTGGAGAAGGGTGGTATTTCTTGGGGAGAATGTGTTCTGTTTGGAAGCCAACGGTGTACTTTGGGGGGAAAAAGCGTCCTTTCTGGGAGAAAGCGTCCTAGTTTGGGGAGAAAGTGTCATAGTGCGGAGTGTGGTGTAGCAGATTAGGGGGGAATTGGGGAGGTATTCCTAAGAGAACTGTCATTTCTGGGTGGAAAGGTCTTAT
>NW_011250213.1:0-487 GCF_000146605.3 Meleagris gallopavo
TCAATGCCTCAGGTGTATCTTAGTGAGAAATGTTGGCATTAGGTGCCAAAAATCTTTTCTCCTCAACTGCAAAAGGACAGCGCAGCTCAGACTCCTTAACCTGCTGGAGCAGGGTGGTAGCAAGGAGTGGGCACTGCCCTCCTGCAAGCTGTGCTTGGTTATGGTCTGCCAGGTCTCTGCTGCTCTGGATTTCTTCTGAGAAGTTTGTTCTAGCTGCTTGGAGTAGTGAAGGTGGGAAGAAGTGGTGATCAAGAACCAAGACTCTGCACGCTAATTTTGGATGGGTTTAACTGTGGTATCTGAAGACATTGTTTCCATCAGAATTATCCCAGCACTGTGCAGGTGTCTCTGCTGAACCCCCTGAGCTGATGTCTGAGGGCACCTGCCTCCTCCAGCTGAGCCATAGGAAAACTAACTGAGCCCAGTAATTCTAATTTTTGCAGATGTTGTGAATATGCTCCCAAAAGTTTCCTTTAGTGATAAGTAA
>NW_011250214.1:0-400 GCF_000146605.3 Meleagris gallopavo
CCCCCAGCCCCCCCCAGAGCACCACCTCTGCCCTCCCCACCTCCTCTCCACCATCAGTCAGGAGGTGGGGAGCACCCCCGGCGTGTGGGTTTGGGGGCATCATCTGACAGCCAGAGAACCACTGCTGGCATCACCCGGGGCTTTCCATGCTGTGCTGTGCCAATAAATAAAGTAGCATCACAACTGTCCATGCTGTCCTTTTGTCATGTCATTACCTGACCCACTGCCGGACCTCGTGTGCCACTTGGCGTTGGCAGACAGCCATGGGTCGTGTGGGAATGGCTTTGGACTCCAAGAGCGGGGCTGCAACATCGCTGCGTTTCCACTCTCAGCACTGCTTCACTCCTCCAGAGCCAGGGCCACAGACAAAGCAGCCGTCAGTCAGTCAGCTGGAAAAGCA
>NW_011250215.1:0-470 GCF_000146605.3 Meleagris gallopavo
TAAGCCTTGCACATGGACACCCTTTGATCCAGAAGGTCTTGGTCCTCTTCACAGTGAAGGGGGGCAGCTAGAGGCGGGGAATGGATGCACGGCCCCTTCACTCTGATCAGCAAGGAAAGAAGAAAAATGGAAGCAAACACGGCCAACTTCTACCAGTTCAAATCTGCTTCAAGACTCACTGCAAAATCTCAGCTAGCAAAAGTATCACCTCAACGTACCCAAGAAAAAGAACAGTGTTGTTTGTTAGTTTTTTCCTAAAACATTTTTTTAATATACAGTAAAACCATGCAGTTGCACTGTCAGTCATCTCAGATTGTCCCAGGAGGAGCTCATCCACATTCTGCTCACGCTTCACTTGAACATCAAGCGGAGCAGGGGTAGTCTTGCAGATGGATAAGGCAAGAATTCTGACAGGATGCTGCTGCATTACGGAATCTTGCATCGACTTAATCATCAGGATCCAGCAGGAG
>NW_011250216.1:0-405 GCF_000146605.3 Meleagris gallopavo
GGGACATCTCCAGATCATCCCAGTGGCTCCTCAGAGCTCCTGGAGCCATCCTGGGAGCTTCCAGATCCTTCAAGGGACCCCCGCGGCCAACCTGGGGACCCCCTGAATGCCCCAAAACCCTTCCAGGACATCTGCAGGTTTTTTCTGCAGGACTCCAGGGATGGAAAGGGGAGTTGTGGGAGGAAAAAAATAGGTTAGTGAGGCTTCCATGCTGTGGAAAGGGAGTTTGGGGGAGACCTCAGGGGACACGGGGCAGGGGGAAGAGGGGAATGGGGTCTCAATGTTGTTGAAAGAGATTCTGGGAGGAACTTAATGGTTGTGTGGGGAAAGAGGTGAACAGAGTCTCCATGAGGCAGAAAGGACATCTGGGAGCAGAGGAGGAGTGGGAGAGGAGAGCCAGGAGTT
>NW_011250217.1:0-440 GCF_000146605.3 Meleagris gallopavo
GTCTTGCACTGTTTTCACTATTACATTCTCTTGTCCTCCTATTTGTGTGTTCCTTGCCCCATTCTCTTGGCCTAATGACCCCTTGGCTTTGTGTTGCCACATTCATGTCGGCATTCAGTTTTGGCGTTCCCTGCCGTATTGTCTGGGCCGTCATCCTTGGCATTTCCTTCCGTGTTCTCTTGGCCCTTGCCTTTGCCTGGGCATTCCCTTGCCCTCCTGTTTTTGTGGCAACACCTGGGGCGGGGTGCAGCCCTGCGAGCACAGCTGGGGGCAGTTTGGCTGTGGAGTGGGGCAGAGCCAGGCTCCACCCCTCCCTGATCCCATTTAAGGGCTGGGAAGAGTAGGGGCAGCATGTGAACCTGGGGATGCTTCCTTGGAGTATGCCTTGTCTTGGTGATGGAGTGAGTGATATTTTTTTTTTTTCTCCTTCCATTGTGGAG
>NW_011250218.1:0-461 GCF_000146605.3 Meleagris gallopavo
ACATGAGCTAATTCTTGTTGCTGCTTGTTGAGTCAAAGCAGCCTATGGATCTTATGTTGCTGCTGCAAGGCTGCTCCTGGCATCTCCACAAACTCACTGAAATTCAGCTTAGGGTATTCCTGCACTGCGGTGTCTGTTGTGGTCTTGATCTTGATTGGGTAGCACCATTCATATGTACAGAATTGCTAATGTCAGTGTTTATTGTCCACGGGCTTTCTTCAGTCATCCTCTTAAAGCCTGTGGGAAGCAGTCCCATTAATTTTCTGTGTGCTTTGGGTCATACTGCTAGAGCTGATTGTGTTTCAGTTTTGCTATCAGTATTTAAGACGTCAGGTTTTTGGTTTTGTCTTTTTTTTTTAACTTCTTTGTTATTTCCTTCTATTTCTTGGTTTCTTATTTCCTAGTCTGGTAGTCGCTCTAGTTCTCCGGTAAGCTGTTAGGAAGCACCTATGGTGGCTTGA
>NW_011250219.1:0-455 GCF_000146605.3 Meleagris gallopavo
GAAAAGAGATGGAAGTGGTGGAGTCTTCCTCAAATGCTTTTAATTTGTATTAGTAAAATTGGATGAGAACAGAGAAGTCTTTGTGCGTTAGAAGTGCAGGAGAATGAAATGTGACATGTTTGAACTTAAAACAAATCTTTGCTAAGTTTGCTGGCAGAAAAGCCAGTAATTTCTGAAGAGCTAAAGAGGTTTTTTTTTCAAAATTACAGTGCATACCATTTATGTTTTGTAGAATGTTCAGCTAAATTTATCTTGAATACTTTGGAGTGTTGTATTTTGTTCTGAACTAAGTTGCTTCACAGCTAAGCCTCATTCTGGAATTTTGAGTTCCTAGAAGTACTGGGAAGAGCAGCTTTCAGCAACTTCCTGGTAGTGAAGCAGCTTTGCAATAACACACTAGTCATTTCAGAGCTCCTAGCAACCTGTTGTTAGCAGTTTCATGTGGTTAGTTCTTG
>NW_011250220.1:0-472 GCF_000146605.3 Meleagris gallopavo
GCCACCTGTTTGCCCTATTGGCCACCAGTAGCCCCCAGTTGGCCACCAGTCGCTCCCAGTTCACCCCAATGCCCACCAGTGGCCCCCATCGGCCCCTTTGGGAAGCCAAGTGGTGGGCGGAGCTAAAGAGCAGGCGTGGCCATCCGGCCGGAAGTGGGCGTGTCCCCGCTAAGCCCCGCCCCTCCACTTCCGGCAGCTCTCCCATTACCGTTGCTCCGCCCCCATCACCGCCATGGCGCCGAGGCCACGCCCCTCACCCAACGCCGCACCTCAGCCACCTTCCATGTTGAACCACATCACTGCCCTGAGTCCAGAACAGACCTTCAGGTCTGCACAAATGCAAGGATTTGAGAGCGCTGTGACAGCGCAAAGAGACCAGGAATGAAAAGAGCACAGGATAGGAGCAAGGGCTCCCACATTTCAGAAAAGGCACAAGGGAGTTGTGCCCATCTCGGGGCTTGTGGCAGCATTG
>NW_011250221.1:0-489 GCF_000146605.3 Meleagris gallopavo
GCCAAAGCAGGCTCCGTAGACCAGGTTGCACAGGTAGGCATCCAGGCAGGTCTGAAAAAACATCTCCAGACAAGGAGACTCCACAGCCTACCTTGGCAGGAGTTCCAGTGCCCTGTTTCCCTCACCGTGAAGACGTTCTTCTGCACGTTTGTGCAGAACTTCCTATTTTGGCCGTTTCCCGTTGTCCTATCACCACGCACGGCTGAAAAGAGCTAGGCCTTGTTCCTTTGCCTCTGTCGCCTTAGATAGAGACATTGATCAGATCCCCTCTGCGTCTTCTTTTCTCAAGGCTGAACCGGTCGCTCAGCCTTTCCTCATAAGAGAGGTGCTCCAGGGCCTTTATCATCTTCATGGCCCTCGGCTGGACTCTTTCCAGGAGATCCCGTACCTTTTTTTTGTACCGGGGTAGCCCAGAACCGGACGCAATCCTCCAGGTGAGGCCTGACCAGGGCAGGAGAGGAGGGAGAGGATCACCTGCCTTGACCTGCT
>NW_011250222.1:0-348 GCF_000146605.3 Meleagris gallopavo
AATAGTGCAAGTGACTGAAACAAACAGTTCCCCCAGATTGTGATCCTTTCCCTTTCTCTTTGAGAAGAAATAACTTGCTGAGACCAAAACATTTCCTCCTGGAGGCCACTGAACAGCTCAGGTGCCCCAAGATCCCACTCTGTGCAGCATCCACAGGCTCTGCTTGGCCGTGCCCTGATCCCAGCAATATCACCCAGAGCAGGGAAAGCACATTTTCCTTTCTAGGGAAAAAAAAGGAAAGATGTTGAGAGAGTGAAGGACATTGATGGTAATGAGCTTAATTAGGCTCAGTTCCTTGCAGAGTGCAAAGATCCTACAGGGACCTGCAGGCAGCAGCTCCCTCCAGCT
>NW_011250223.1:0-432 GCF_000146605.3 Meleagris gallopavo
CAGAGTCTGAGCCAGGCTCACCTTGAAAGGGCCAGCACATCCACCATGTCTCTGGCAACCTGTGCCGCTGCCTCAGCACCCTCACTGTACAAGACATTTTCCTTAGATTTCACCTCCATTTTCCCTTGTTCTTTCCTTTAGGTATTGAAAGGCTGTTACCAGGTTCCCTTGGAGCCTTCACTTCTCCAGGAGGCTGAACAGCCCAGCTCTCCTTGCTTACAGGAGAGGGGTTCCATCCTTGGGTTCGTGTTTGTGGCTGTACTCTGGATGCACTCGCACAGCTCCATGTCTCCCTGCACTGAGGACTCCACATCTGGACGCAGCACTGCAGGTGAGGCCTGACCAGCGCAGAGCAGAGGGGATGGGGAGTCTCCTCCCTTGGCCCGCTGACTGCGCATCTTTGGATGCAGCCCTGGATACGGTTGGCTTTCT
>NW_011250224.1:0-301 GCF_000146605.3 Meleagris gallopavo
TCTGTAACAAAAGCGTTTATTTTAAAGTAGACTTCATGAAAGAGACATTTTAAAAATGATCACATTTCTATTTCAAAACATTTAAAAAAAGCTGTCTATTATCTCACAGGAAATTCTGATTAAAGCTTTCTTGTGAAAAGTAGGTGTCCTTATAAGACCCTCCCAGAAGAAATTCAAATGAAGGGGCAGAAGAGGAAAAAGAGATTTTTAAGTAAACAAGTGAGAGGAGCCCAGGGGAAAAACAAGAGCAATGAGCACAGTCTCAGGTGGCTGACTTGGCAGAGCAGGGCGTGAAGGAAGG
>NW_011250225.1:0-548 GCF_000146605.3 Meleagris gallopavo
GACCAGGCGCAACATTCGCATGTTAGAAGAAGCTGAGGTCCTGCCGGTGACTAAAACCAAGACGCCGGCTATTCGAGCTCCTCGATCGGGACCCATAAGGGTTTCCCAAAAACAAATGTTTAATGACCTAATTCGAGCTGCGGTCCAATTTGCTAAGATTGACCGCCAGCCCAACCATGTCCTTCTCCAGCTTTGGAGACAGCTAAAAGGACAATCAAACATTTCAAAACTACCCTAAGAAACCAAGGGTAAGAATTATAGAGAGGATACCAACAACAGCATGGAACCTAGAAGACTTCATTGTTCCTAATAGGAAAAAAAAGCCGCCTCAAGTGTCTCGGGCCACGACGCCTGAGCCATCGGAAGCAAAAGAATTGGCCCTAGCACAGTTCATGGCGTGATGGGGGATGTTAGTCCCCCTAGGGCCTCCAGGCGGGCGACCCGGGAGGGCCTCTATGTAGAATTACCGATTATTGGTCCCCCAAACTACTCAGCGAGTTATGGCATTAGTGGACACTGGAGCAGAAACATCAATCATTTATGGAGAT
>NW_011250226.1:0-420 GCF_000146605.3 Meleagris gallopavo
CTGTCCCCTCCGCATGACGGTGACACCTGACGCTGGCTGGTGGGGGCACAGAGTTCACCACCGTGCGTGTCCCCGTCCTCGTGGCAGACGATGGTGACAGCGCCAGAGGGCTCCGGTGTCACCGGGTCCGGCTGGAGGCAGGTCTGGAGGGGTGACAAAGTACAGTAAGAGGCTCAGTGACAGACCTTCCTTCCCTTCCTTCCCTTCCCTTCACTTCCTTCCTTCCGTTTCCTTTCCTTGGAATGCAACCTGCACACCCCCACAACACCTCTGCCACTTCTGCACACCCTTCTGGACCAATCCAAGCACACCCTGGACCCACCTGCGCACCATCTGGGTGCCTCAACCCCTCCACGACATCCCCACATTCTTCTGCGTGACTCCAGGCCTGGATAGGGGGCGTCGTGGGGAATCTGTGCA
>NW_011250227.1:0-354 GCF_000146605.3 Meleagris gallopavo
TATGTTACAGCTTAATTCTTTAGATCAATTGCCCTTTTCAATGTTCAGTGCAGAAACAACGCTTTCGCTTTCCACAAAATTCCCCCCTCTTTTTCTTTTACAATGTTGATTTCTGCAATCCCTTTCTAAGGTCAATTCCAAAGACTTCTTCTTCACTTTCTTCGTTCTCCCTTCTTCTAATATCCTGAGAGAAGATAGTGAGGAAGACAATCTGAGTATATGGTTCTTAAGAACTTATCTTTAGTCTCAAACTGCAGTACCTCATTTTTCCTTCCTAGATATGGTAACCCAAATAGCATTTTGCATGGAGAAAGCCCCGTGTCCCTTTCTCGGTGCTGTACGGATTCGGAGAAG
>NW_011250229.1:0-488 GCF_000146605.3 Meleagris gallopavo
CGACAGGTTGGCCATGAGCCAGCAGTGTGCCCTCATGGCCAAAAAGGCCAATGGCATTCTGGGGTGCATTAAGAAGAGGCCAGTCTCTTTTCAGTGGTACGTGGAGACAGGACAAGGGGAAACGGACATCAGCTGCAGCATAGGAAGTTTCGCACAAAATGTGCGTAAGAACTTCTTGACGGTGAGGGTGACGGAGCACTGGAACAGGCTGCCCAGGGAGGTTGTGGAGTCTCCTTCTCTGGAGATATTCAAGTCTCGCCTGGACGCCTACCTGTGTGACCTGGTGTAGGGAACCTGTTTTGGCCTGGGGGTTGGTCTCGATGATCTCTAGAGGTCCCTTCCAACCCCTACAATTCTGTGATTCTGTGAAACAATGCTACTGTAGAGTCACTATGAGAGGACACTCTAGCCTCATGCCTCCAGCCTGTATTAAAATATGTTGTGTGCATGGATCACTGCATGTGACATTATTGAGATGACATATTGTA
>NW_011250230.1:0-529 GCF_000146605.3 Meleagris gallopavo
GTACTGTGTCCAGTTCTGGGCCTCCCCCAGTAACAAAAAAAGACAGGGATCTCTTGGAAAGAGTCCAGCGGAGGGCCACAAAGATGGTGAAGGGCCTGGAGCATCTCCCCTATGAAGAAAGGCTAAGTAAACTGGGTCTGTTTAGCCTTGAGAAAAGAAGACTGAGAGGGGACCTGATCCAGGTTTATAAATATCTGAGGTGTGGCGGCCATAGTGGTGAGGCCAGTCTCTTTTCAGTGGTACGTGGAGACAGGACGAGGGGAAACGGACATAAGCTGCAGCATAGGAAGTTTCACACGAATGTGCGTAAGAACTTCTTCACGGTGAGGGTGACGGAGCACTAGAACAGGCTGCCCAGGGAGGTTGTGGAGTCTCCTTCTCTGGAGATATTCAAGTCTCGCCTGGACGCCTACCTGTGCGACCTGGTGTAGGGAACCTGCTTTGGCAGGGGGGGTTGGTCTTCGATGATCTCTAGAGGTCCCTTCCCAACCCCTACAATTCTGTGTATTCTGTGATTCTGTGATACCGA
>NW_011250231.1:0-483 GCF_000146605.3 Meleagris gallopavo
GCTGCACCCCGCCCCAGGTGCGGGTTCCACAAAAACAGGAGGCCAAGGGAATGCCCAGGCAAAGGCAAGGGCCAAGAGAACATGGAAGGAAATGCCAAGGATGACGGCCCAGACAATACGGCAGGGAACGCCAAAACTGAATGCCGACATGAATGTGGCAACACAAAGCCAAGGGGTCATTAGGCCAAGAGAATGGGGCAAGGACACAGAAAGGAGGAGGACAAGAGAATGTAATAGTGAAAACAGCGCAAGACCAGAGACAAGCAAGACACAGAACAAAGAGGATAGGCAGCCTTCTGGGCACCATGAAGCGCAATTCAGAGCTCTGGGGGAACCCTATTGTGCCGGGCTCTGGAATGGGTAAACGCTGGCGGGTGTGCATCGCCTTACCTGCTGGGCAGACAATGACCAGTCAGCAAAGTGAGGTTCCGGGCATGCCGGGAAATGCACATTCCAGTTCCTTGCTGTTTCCACAGAGACCAA
>NW_011250232.1:0-402 GCF_000146605.3 Meleagris gallopavo
CTGGGCAGACAATGACCAGTCAGCAAAGTGAGGTTCCGGGGCATGCTGGGAAATGCACATTCCACTTCCTTGCTGTTTCCACAGAGACCAACACATCTCTCCGTGCAGCTGTTACGGCACTTGGGAGCACCGCAGCTCTGCTGCCACCTGTTGGACACAATACAGTCATGAAGGCACTGCCCTGCATCCGGGCCTCTTGCACAAACCTGTGCTCCTTGCTCGGAGCACATGGCTGCACTCTGTGCACGATGTTGCTTACCACCAGAGAAGGCTCAGCTACCCAACACCATTTTTGCTTCCATCTTGTCTGAGAACTGCTCATTATGCACAGCCCTCATCTTTGGTTTGGTGAGGTGGGACTGCCATTGCTTCCTCACGTCCCACACCACCCCTTCCCATCCC
>NW_011250233.1:0-365 GCF_000146605.3 Meleagris gallopavo
ATTGTCCCCCTCGACTCGGCTCTGGTGTGCGGCCCCATGTGCAGCACTGCGTCCAGGCCTGGGGCTCCAGCACGGGAATGATGTGGAGCTTTTGGAGCAGGTCCAGAGAAGGGCCACGAAGATGATCAGAGGGCTGGAGCCCCTCTCTTAGAAAGAAATGTTGAGGGAACTGGGATTGTTTGTGTGGGAGAAGAGAAAGCTCTGGAGATAGCTCATGACAGCCTTCCAAGACTCGAAGGGAGCGCATAAGCAGGAGGGGGCAAACGGCTGGTTAGGAGGGTGGATAGCGATAGGCCAAGGGGAAATGGTTTTCAAGTTGAGACAGGGGGAGGTTTAGGTTGGTTCTTAGGAGGCAGTCTTTTCAC
>NW_011250234.1:0-467 GCF_000146605.3 Meleagris gallopavo
TCCTATGGCTGAATTTAATAGAATCAACCCTTTTAACGATTATTAATAATGTTAAACTGATGATCAACATATATCTGCAGACATCATTGTGGGAAACAAACGACCTTTTCTTCAGTCTGCCAACTGCTAGCACTCCCTGAAGAGATGCACAGCCAGAGAATTTACTTGATTTAGAATGTTCTCAAAACAGATTAACTTCATAACATAAATTGTTGTATTCCTCTTGCTTTGTCTGAGGCTCTTACATAGTCTAAGATCTTTCACAAAATATTTGTTTTTCAAGTAGAGTAAAAGACTTACACAGTAGGGGAAAGTCCAGCACAGGTTATTATTGTTACTCCCATGAGAGATCACAGTTGCTCTGCTACTGAAGCAGGCAATTAATTTTGTTGGTACATGATACTGAAAAAGCAGCTGACAATGGCTGATGGAAGAATGAGTTATACTGGCCATTCAGAATACTTTAG
>NW_011250235.1:0-480 GCF_000146605.3 Meleagris gallopavo
TGCATCCATGCGGTGTTTTTAAGGGCATTGTGTGCATCCTTGTTGTGTTTTAAATTACGTTCTGCGTCTCTTCTGATTTCATTTTGCAGCCTGATGGAGTTGAAGGATTGCCTGGGCTCCTCCAGTCAGTGGTGTGAGATGTGTCCAGCAGGTAATGAACATCATGCACCCCATGTTGGTGCGCTGCTTGTATGCAGGTAGGTTTGCGATGTGATCCGACTCCCCCATGCTGACCATCCACAGCTAGATCAAGTTGCTCAGAGTCTGAGCCAGGCTCACCTTGAAAGGGCCAGCACATCCACCATGTCTCTGGCAACCTGTGCCACTGCCTCAGCACCCTCACTGTACAAGACATTTTCCTTAGATTTCACCTCCATTTTCCCTTGTTCTTTCCTTTAGGTATTGAAAGGTCTGTTACCAGGTTCCCCTTGGAGCCTTCACTTCTCCAGGAGGCTGAACAGCCCAGCTCTCCTTGCTTAC
>NW_011250236.1:0-487 GCF_000146605.3 Meleagris gallopavo
TCATGCTTAATATATACAAACAAAATATAAACACACGCACTAGGAATTACTGACTGCACTCCCTCAACATCAAGTTCCCTTGCGGTACACATTGAACATCCCCGTTTTCCTGCATCACCCACCAAGTGGACCCAGGTCCCTGGGCAAAAACAGTTCCACGAAGAGGTTTGTCCTTCTCAGAGGCTGGAATAACCCAAACTGCCTTTCCCAACATATTCTTCACATGTACAACAGGGACTTTATCTCCCTCTACGGTATGTAGGGAGCTGGACTGGTTGGACCACCACCGATTGATAGATCCTCTGGTATTGACTAACTAGGTGGCTTCTGCCAAATGCTTCTCCCAGTGCTTAAATGTACCGCCTCCCATTGCTTTCAGCATAGTTTTTAACAACCCATTGTATCGTTCAATCTTACCTGAGGCCGGTGCATGGTAGGGAATATGGTAAATCCACTCAATACCATGACCTTTAGCCCAGGTACCTAC
>NW_011250237.1:0-478 GCF_000146605.3 Meleagris gallopavo
CTGGGAACCGTATAAGGGTTGAAGCTTAGATGTGTGAAGACTTGGACAGGAAAGCATCATAAAACCCACCCAACCCCAAGTGCCTGCTGTGGGAGCGCTGCCAGCCAGCAGGCCAGGTTGGAGCAGGGCCCTGTCCAACCCGGCCTGGAGCGCCTGCAGGGATGCGCACCCGCAGCTTCTCTGGGCAGCTGTGCCAGGGCCTCACAGCCCTCTGAGTGAGGAATTCCCTCTCGCAGTTCACCGGATCTCCTCTTTTTCTCAGCTCAAAACCTTGTCCTGCCACCATCAGACCGTGGAAAGTCACTCAGAACACACACTAGAAATGCTGGCTGTGCTGTTGACGCGCAGACCCTTTATTAGACTCTGCTGCGATGTCCAAGCACGGGCACGGCACAAAAGGCCTGAGGGAGGCCATCCTTGCTCCCTGCTGATGGCAGCACCGGGCTCCTCGCCTGCGCTGCCACAGGAGCCGCCGCCC
>NW_011250238.1:0-508 GCF_000146605.3 Meleagris gallopavo
CGCCAGAGGCAGGAGTTGATCTGTGGCAAGAGGTGGAGACGCTGCGTTCTTTTCAGGATGCGTCTCTTCAGGGCCAGGGGCCGGTCTAGTACGAGATTGAAATACGGCTAGCCGGGCCTGGAGAGAGAGGAGGTGACGAGGCCACAGGCTCAGGCTTCTCCTTGTGTGTGACTGGAGGCCGACGACTCCTTGCTAGGCAGAAATCCTGGACGCTGGGGTTTCATTTTGGGCTGTGTTGATAAATACAGCCCAAGTCCTTTTGTATTGAATAAAAGCGAAACCAACTTTTTAAAAATGGTGCTGCCTCTTTCCGTAGCTGGTCCAAAGGTCCCTTGCTTGGGCTGGCAATTGCGGGGCCATGAACCGGTCGGCTCTCCCCTGAAATTCTGCTGGTTTTGCCCGTTTCCTTGTTGGTCTTGCCAACGGGTGGCCTTTCAGCCCAAGCATAACTGCTAGCGCCAGGCCGTGAGCATCCCCTTGCTCTGCAAGGACTGCAAAGGCACAAAGG
>NW_011250239.1:0-492 GCF_000146605.3 Meleagris gallopavo
TCAGATTGGAGGGTGTCTTGTTGAGATTGAAGACTGTTGAGTTTGGATTGCAGGGAGTCTCTCTCAATTCGGAGGGCATCTCTCTCAGATTGGAGGCTGTTTCTCTCGACCAGGAGACTCTCTCGCTCATTTTGCACTGTTTCCCTGAGACTCTCCTTTTCAATTTCACAAACTCTCTCCCTCTCCAGGATAGTATTGAATAAGGCCCGGTAAGCATTAGCCAGGCCCCAAATAATTTGGGCCTCCTCAGATCTTCCCGAGCCGCGACATTCCTGTCTCAAATATCTGTTTAAATTTTCAGGGTCTTTCAGGTGTTCTGGAGTAAAGTTCCATGACACCGAAGATTTCCATCTCTCTAAAGTCCTCCCCAGGCCTCTCCACATTCCCTGCCACTCAGTATTTACTGGTTTTGGGCAGACTTCCTCAAAATATAATAAATACTAATAATAAGTGAAATGGTGAGCAGTACATTCACGGAGATTAATAACGTGA
>NW_011250240.1:0-432 GCF_000146605.3 Meleagris gallopavo
GACTGGTCATTGTCTGCCCAGCAGGTAAGGGCGATGCACACCCGCCAGCGTTTACCCATTCCAGAGCCCGGCACAATAGGGTTCCCCCAGAGCTCTGAATTGCGCTTCATGGTGCCCAGAAGGCTGCCTATCCTCTTTGTTCTGTGTCTTGCTTGTCTCTGGTCTTGCACTGTTTTCACTATTACATTCTCTTGTCCTCCTATTTGTGTGTTCCTTGCCCCATTCTCTTGGCCTAATGACCCCTTGGCTTTGTGTTGCCACATTCATGTCGGCATTCAGTTTTGGCGTTCCCTGCCGTATTGTCTGGGCCGTCATCCTTGGCATTTCCTTCCATGTTCTCTTGGCCCTTGCCTTTGCCTGGGCATTCCCTTGCCCTCCTGTTTTTGTGGAACCCGCACCTGGGCGGGTGCAGCCCTGTGAGCACAGCTGGGG
>NW_011250241.1:0-431 GCF_000146605.3 Meleagris gallopavo
TGAACTGAGTGCTGGCAGGAAGGTTCAACCTCTGCTGTGTCCACCTGTGACGCTGTGGCCAGCATTATAAAATAGGAGGCATTCCTTTTGGATCAGCCCTTGCATAGTATGAAAATTAAGGTTTGTAATGGCTGGCTGAGGTAAATTCGGTGGCTGCTAGAGGAGGGCGCGACGTCTAAAAGTAACAGTAGTTAGACACTGGTAGCTTTCAAGGCCAATTTAAATAACGTGGCTGTCTTGGGTTATTTATTTATTTAATGTTATCTTTCATTGTCGTATTTCCTGAAAAGTCTTCAGGTCTGGCATTCTAGGCTTGATTTTGAATCTGCAAACTCTAGTATTCTCGAGCAACTCCATCCTGTAAGTGGATTAGATTTCATACTCCATTGTAAAACTGCTTTTAAGAATTGGTATTGCAAGAATGATTCTTG
>NW_011250242.1:0-469 GCF_000146605.3 Meleagris gallopavo
AAGACGATCAGAGGGCTGGAGCCCCTCTCTTAGAAAGAAATGTTGAGGGAACTGGGATTGTTTCTGTGGGAGAAGAGAAAGCTCTGGAGATAGCTCATGACAGCCTTCCAAGACTCGAAGGGAGCGCATAAGCAGGAGGGGGCAACGGCTGTTGAGGAGGGTGGATAGCGATAGGACAAGGGGAAATGGTTTTGAAGTGAGACAGGGGAGGTTTAGGTTGGTTATTAGGAGGCAGCTTTTCACGCACAGGGTGGTGACGCACTGGAATGTGTGCTTTAGAGTCACTTCCAGGATGATCTGCTCCATGATCTGTGACCAGCACAGAGGTGAGACTGACATGCTGGTAGTTCCCCGCGTCACACTTTCTATCCTTCCTAAGAGGTGTGCTGTCACCTTTTTCTCCTCACCAGGGACTTGACCTGACTGCCTTGACTTGTGAAATCCATGGAGAGTGGCTCGGTGACTGCAG
>NW_011250243.1:0-505 GCF_000146605.3 Meleagris gallopavo
AACCATGGAGGTCCACAGGATGCTTCAGTTTGGGGTGGGCCTCTGGAGTAGGTATGTGAGGAAGGAGGGAAGGGGTGTCCATGAGGGTGGATCTGAATTTCTGGGAGAGGGGCTCAAATTTGGGTTCTACACGGTGGATATTTGGGGTCCAGCTGTGGTTTCAGGGTGCCCATAAGGTCTGGATATATTTAGAGATTGGGGGACTAGACGGCCTTTGTGTTGAGGTCCCCATAGGTTAGACACTGGACTTCTCTGTGAGTGCATTTGAGGTCCCTCTGCTAGAGCTGTGGGGGCCTATGGGGTCTGGGGGCTGAGTTAAGGCTTAGGAGGGCGTTCTGTGGGTCTGGGGGCGTAGATTTGAAGATTGGGGGTCCCAAAATGCAGATTTGGAATTCCCACGGGCTGGATACTGGTGGTGCACATAAATGTCAGGGTAAGCCATATGAGGCTGGGGGTGATCTGGGGTCCCCATGGGGAAGGTTTGGGTTTCCATGGTGATGTCTGG
>NW_011250244.1:0-512 GCF_000146605.3 Meleagris gallopavo
CATTACACTTCACTAACCGCACGTAACGCCACTAACTTTCCGACCTAACTAACTATTCCACAGCAACTGGCCAGCAAATTCCCAGAGCGACAATATCACATAGTCCTAGATCTAAGAATGAGCTTTAGAGAGTCTGGGCATAGGCAGAGGACAGAAGTCTGCTACCCACAGCTTTTAACTGCAGAGGCTGAATTTGAGCACAGAATACGGCAGCTGTTGCTGGTAATGGCACTGCAGTTGCACGGAAGATGTAGTTTCCCATGGGTTATTTGTGGAGAGGTACCACTGTGAGAAGGGACAGCGCCGGGCACCATTTGGTATCGTGGTCATCGCCTAAAGAGAAGCCACGGAATAAAATGGCTACGTAGGCTACTGCCTTTACCAAAGCAGTTATTTCCAGCCAAATACTGAGATAAGAAAGAAGTTCTGTCCTGTTGAGAAGCATACTAATTACCTTTGGTAGAGAGGGAAACACAACTCCCCTCACTTCCAGTCAGCCTGGGTTCTACCTG
>NW_011250245.1:0-461 GCF_000146605.3 Meleagris gallopavo
AGCCTGCGGCTTAATTTGACTCAACACGGGAAACCTCACCCGGCCCGGACACGGACAGGATTGACAGATTGAGAGCTCTTTCTCGATTCCGTGGGTGGTGGTGCATGGCCGTTCTTAGTTGGTGGAGCGATTTGTCTGGTTAATTCCGATAACGAACGAGACTCTGGCATGCTAACTAGTTACGCGACCCCCGAGCGGTCGGCGTCCAACTTCTTAGAGGGACAAGTGGCGTTCAGCCACCCGAGATTGAGCAATAACAGGTCTGTGATGCCCTTAGATGTCCGGGGCTGCACGCGCGCTACACTGACTGGCTCAGCTTGTGTCTACCCTACGCCGGCAGGCGCGGGTAACCCGTTGAACCCCATTCGTGATGGGGATCGGGGATTGCAATTATTCCCCCATGAACGAGGAATTCCCAGTAAGTGCGGGTCATAAGCTCGCGTTGATTAAGTCCCTGCCTT
>NW_011250246.1:0-433 GCF_000146605.3 Meleagris gallopavo
ACCCCAGTGGAGAAGCCCAGAACACCAACAAATAGATATGAACTGACAGCAACTGAGATCCCTCCTGAGAGGAGGTAAAAGCACAGTTATCTGTATATGTTTTTGGTTTAGAGCAGTGCTGCCTTAATCAGTGAACAGCCTAGGAAGCGTTCTTCACAACAGCAAGCTATATTTCTTTTCTCCTGGATAAAATTTTCCTGAATCCTCTTTCTGTATTCACTGGGAAACACTGAAAGCAGAAAAATAAATAAATAAATAAAACTAGAAGTGACTCATCTTCAGAATGCATTCCTGTGTTCCGTAGCCTAAATCCCATCTTGTTCCATTTTCTCTGAGTGCTGCAGTTTTAAAATGCATCTCTGAGCTTAAAGCTCAACTAACTTGTAAGCAGAAACTCTCATAATACACGACACTTTCCTTTGTTTTCTTCATT
>NW_011250247.1:0-510 GCF_000146605.3 Meleagris gallopavo
AGGAGAGCATTGAAAATGCTGTCTCCAAAGTGAAGGAGGAGGAGCAAGAAGAACTGCTTCTTAGGCGTGCCAAATCCCTTGTCACCAATGCAGGTTTAAGAGCAAAGAAACGTTTAGAGGATGAGCTGCACCAAAGGCCGTAAGCCTTTGGAACTTCTGGACCACCTAAACCCCTCCAACCCATCCTGCTCATGCCTCGGTCACCGTGTCATCTACTCTTAACAACAATCTCATACGCATGTCCCAACAAAGGGGGAAATTTCCCTTTCAACCTACTGCAACATAAATACATAAAGAAAGAAAGAAATAAAAATTCCTGACAGCCAATCTGTTCTCTGTTGTTCCTTCTTCGCCTGCCAGCACATCGCAGGTGCTGGGGAATCTGATTGCAGAGGACAGCTTCAGGAGCCCCCTGAGCCTCTGAAGTCTGCTAGTGTATCAGAGCATGGAACGGCCAAATTTCATAGTATCAGAGAATCACAAGGTTGGTAACACCTGCAAGATCATCTA
>NW_011250248.1:0-467 GCF_000146605.3 Meleagris gallopavo
GGGAGGTTTAGGTTGGTTATTAGGAGGCAGCTTTTCACGCACAGGGTGGTGGCGCACTGGAATGTGTGCTTGAGAGTCACTTCCAGGATGATCTGCTCCATGATCCGTGACCAGCACAGAGGTGAGACTGACATGCTGGTAGTTCCCCGCGTCACACTTTCTATCCTTCCTAAGAGGTGTGCTGTCACCTTTTTTCTCCTCACCAGGGACTTGACCTGACTGCCTCGACTTGTGAAATACCATGGAGAGTGGCTCGGTGACTGCAGCGGTGAATTCCCTCGGAACTCTGGGACTCATCTCGTCAGGACCCAAAGACTCCTGGCTGTTTGGGTCCTCAGGTGGTCCAGAACCTGATCTCCCATGGCAGTGTGGGATGGGAAGGGGTGTGTGGGACTGGAGGAAGCAATGGCAGTCCCACTCACCAAGCAAAGCAAAGATGAGGGCTGTGGCATAATGAGCAGTTCTCA
>NW_011250249.1:0-502 GCF_000146605.3 Meleagris gallopavo
GGCTGCTGAATCACGGCCTGAAGCTTTGATTGATCACCTGAGGCGAGCAATGAGTCAGCCACGGGAGCACAGGTGAAGGCAATTCAGCTGTGCTGCAGGAAGGGGTGGAGCCTGGCTCCACCTCTCCTAGACCCATTTAAGAGCTGACTGCCAGTGGGGAAGGATCTCTCTCTGGAGATCCGCTCCATCAGGAGTTCGTCTGGCGAGCCCAGGACAGGGTGAGTGACTTTCTCTTATTTCTCCAATATAAATGCTATTAGCCGAGCTCCTGGATATGGATCTAAACCATCTGTATATCCATTGATTAAACAATTGGCGAGCCAGGCAATTGTTTGATGTAAAATCCACTTTACATCATGTCTCTTTTATGGGGTTTCTGTGAATGGGTCAAGGGGGAGAACACCATTCCCCTAGTTAAAATGATCCCCGGGCAGATCCCAGGGTTCTGGGATCTCCTTCTTATCAACTGGCAACTATAATTGAGAAATGGGGTCCCCTGCGT
>NW_011250250.1:0-359 GCF_000146605.3 Meleagris gallopavo
AGGAAAACAAACCCACGACGCTCTGCAGGGCTCCGAGCTCTCAGTGGGTGACGCCTGCTCCGTGTACACAGCGTGCACACAAACTGCACCTCATCTCTTCCCATTTATCCCCCCACCATTTCTGCAGGCATTTAGAGGCACTAAACGTCTCTGAGTGGAAGGCTCGTGGACAAGACTGCATGCACAGGACATTTCTCACTTCTTTGGTGCGAGAGCACTGCTTGTCTACATGACCAATATTTTGCAAACAACCACCAACAACCATCGCAACTAACAACTGAAATGGCATTTCCCTGAAAAAAAAACAAAAAAAACAACAACAAAGACAGACCTGTCCAAAGACCTGTCCTCACACACTT
>NW_011250251.1:0-469 GCF_000146605.3 Meleagris gallopavo
GAGCAGGTGAGCAGGCTGCAATCAGAAAGAAAGATTGATGCTTGGTATCATGCAGCCCAACACAGGCAGCCCAACAACCACGTCTTCTGTACTTGCAAGGGTAAGAAACTAAGCAAGCTTCCAACTCTGAGGAGATAGACCACAAAATCATGCAGGATGAGGGAGACTGGAGCAGAAGGAGTCTTCCCCTTGTTCCTCAAGTCCTCCTAGCCAACAAATACAAAGCTCTGGGTAAGGAAGTGAACAGAGCATGGATAATATTTCAAAACCAGAAAGGGACAACCAAGTTAGGATGCTCCAAGTAAGGATTCGAGTAATAGAATTACAGAATAATAGAATCATTTCAGTTAGATGGGATGCTTAAAGGTCATCTAGCCCAATTCTGCTGCAATTAATAGGAACACCTACAGCTAAATCAAGTTGTTCAGAGAACGCAGAACTCAAGGTTCAGCCTGGCCTTGAGTGTCTC
>NW_011250252.1:0-433 GCF_000146605.3 Meleagris gallopavo
TCGTGTTTCTCACTTGCCGAGAACGGGCGACTTGTGCCTGCTGCTTTTCTCCGACGCGCGAGCGGTCTCGTGTCCGCACGTCGGAGAGGAGCGGTTTGCACTTCGCCTCGGGTACATGCAGAATGCACTAGGCCTAGCTGTGAATACGACGTCTCTGCCTTCATTTCGAGCGGCAATTCTTTTTTGGTGTTGTTCTCCATGGCTACGCTTGTGCATGCTCGGAGGAAAAGAGTGGAGAGCAAAACCCTCTCTAATAAGGCTGTTGGAAGTTCGGGGAGCGACATTTGTTTCGCTCCCAGGGAGAGAGAGCGTGACAGAAAGTGGGGAGCGATCCTTTCTGGCCTGCGGAGAAAAACCTCCCTACGGAGGTAGTGCAGGAGCTGAATTCGCACGTTCTCGGCATCGGAATTGCACTGCTTCGCTCTCATGCGTA
>NW_011250253.1:0-371 GCF_000146605.3 Meleagris gallopavo
CTCGCTATTCCCCCGTCAGGCCAAGCTGGGGCTCCCTTCCACTCCTGCCTCCACTGAAAGTGTGGCTTTTTTTCCGGAAGCCGTGGGCAAGGGGAGACTGTGGAGTCGTTCTTTGGTCAGCAGCGTGACCCGAGGGTTAGGGGGCTGGCGGCGAGGGGAGGCTCCAAGGGCTGAGGTGGTGAGAGAGAATGACAGCAGGGAGCAGGTCTTGGTGGTGACAGAGCAGAAGTGTGGTGGGACGGCGAGTGGTGGCATCTGACTAGGGACCCTGGGTTGCCACCCGTACCCTGAAGGCTGTGGTTGCACACCCAAGGAAACTGGGGCCAATGCTGGTGTCCTTCAGAAGGCGGTTGAGCTGGCAACGAGAAAGG
>NW_011250254.1:0-409 GCF_000146605.3 Meleagris gallopavo
ACTGGACTTCTTCCTGGCTAGGGGCTTCCTCGACACTGGCTTGTCTCATCGAAGCATAGAATGGCCTGTGTTGAAAAGGACCACAGTGATCATCTCGTTTCAACCCCCCTGCTATGTGCAGGGTCACCAACCAGCAGACCAGGCTGCCCAGAGCCACATCCAGCCTGGCCTTGAATGCCTCCGGGGATGGGGCATCCACAACCTCCTTGGGCAACCTGTGCCAGTCACGATTCTTATGTAGAACAGATAGAAAAGGCATGTAGATTTCCACTGCCATGTAGGGGCTAGCTCTGCTTCCCTACTGTGCCTGTACCAAAACTGAATGTATGAAATAAACTAATGTTTTACCTACAAGACTTTGCTGTACTTTTGATGTTAATATTAAGTTAGGTTGTAGAGTAGATTCTGG
>NW_011250255.1:0-385 GCF_000146605.3 Meleagris gallopavo
AATACCACTTTTCTCACACAGCATATGACATTTTCTCCCAGAAATGCCTGCTTTCTCCCCCAGAATACGACATTTTCTCCCAAGAGACTACCTGCGGTTTCTCCGAAAAAACGGGACATTTTCGCCCAGAAATACCACTTTCTCCAGAAAAAATATGACAGTTGGGGCCAGAATTACCAGTTTCCTCACCCCAAAATATGACATTTCGAGCCTGAAATAACAGTTTACTCACCCAAAGTGTGACTTTTTCTCCCACAAATCCCAGGGTTGTCCAAAAAATATCGAATTTTCTTGCAGGAATACCAGTTTACTCCCCCCAAATAGGACATTTCCTCTCCGATATGACAGTTTTCCTGACAGAAAAATTTGAAAAATTTTCCCCCCA
>NW_011250256.1:0-361 GCF_000146605.3 Meleagris gallopavo
ACCGCATGGATGCAATTAGCACATAGCCCTATGAATTACAGCCATCCAGCTTGAGATCCTCCAGAAAAAGCAGAGCTCACAGCTCTGAAATCAAGCAGGAATCACTCACCCCATTCTAAGGGCTCACCCCACACCCCAAAGGAAGCAGTCTCCAGATTCACATGCTGCTCTTACACCTAGCAGCCCTTCAGTGCACTTGCGATCCCCCAAAAAGAGAAGATCACAGCCCTGACAGAAAAAAGAAACCACTTACCCCATTCCAAGGACCAAATACTCCCCCACACTCTCAAGTGAAGGAAGCAGCTTCCAGGTCCAAATACCTACCAGCCCTTAAGTACGCTCAGGGTTCCCTGCTAAAAAA
>NW_011250257.1:0-306 GCF_000146605.3 Meleagris gallopavo
AAGAACCACAGCAGGAAAACAAACTTCTGAAAATAAAAGGAATTATTTGTTTTTAACAGGAATTAATTAAAATATTCTTTAAAAGGAGTATATTCTAAATCATCCATCTAAAAGATTAAATAAATAGTATGAACAAAGGAGGGAAAAAGATGGAAAAATTGAAGACAACTGACAACTGGTATAGTAACAGGTTCTAGCAGTCTTTTCAGCAAACAAAGAATGAACAGTTTCTATTGTACCCCTAAAGGTTATATTCCACAAGCCCTGTAACTAAGTCTCAGCACAGTCTTGTCGACCAGCTTAAAA
>NW_011250258.1:0-366 GCF_000146605.3 Meleagris gallopavo
ATGAAAGGACTGAGCGTAGTCCTGCTCCATAAGGCCTGGGAGTACTGGTGGGTGGGAGCTGGACACAAGCCAGCAGTGGGCCCTTCCAGCCCAGAAAGCCAACCGTATCCTGGGCTGCATCCAAAGATGCGCAGTCAGCGGGCCAAGGGAGGAGATCCCCATCCCTCTGCTCTGCGCTGGTCAGGCCTCACCTGCAGTGCTGCGTCCAGATGTGGAGTCCTCAGTGCAGGGGAGACATGGAGCTGTGCGAGTGCATCCAGAGTACAGCCACAAACGCGAACCCAAGGATGGAACCCCCTCTCCTGTAAGCAAGGAGAGCTGGGCTGTTCAGCCTCCTGGAGAAGTGAAGGCTACCGAAGGGAACCT
>NW_011250259.1:0-307 GCF_000146605.3 Meleagris gallopavo
TGTCCCTCACCCAGGATGAGGGCCAGCGCCATTGGTGCTATGAGGCTGCAGCAGCTTGGGGACAACGAGACTGCAGTGGGGTCAGGGAGTGGCAGGAAAAGCAATCTCATTTCCCCTTGGGGACAGGATGACGTTGTGACACCTCCTCATCTGGCAGTTTCCCCAGTGAGTGGTGGCACTGTGGGGTCCTCCATTGGATGCACTGCAGCAGCTCAGCACCACGCAGCTTTTATTCTCACTGACCCCTCCCAGTGAGTTTGAGGTGAGAATTGGAGAAAATGATGAAGAAGTCATCGGTGTTGAAAAA
>NW_011250260.1:0-373 GCF_000146605.3 Meleagris gallopavo
AATAGTGAAAACAGTGCAAGACCAGAGACAAGCAAGACACAGAACGAAAGAAGGGATAGGCAGCCTTCTGGGCACCATGAAGCGCAATTCAGAGCTCTGGGGGAACCCTATTGTGCCGGGCTCTGGAATGGGTAAACGCTGGCGGGTGTGCATCGCCCTTACCTGCTGGGCAGACAATGACCAGTCAGCAAAGTGAGGTTCCGGGGCATGCCGGGAAATGCAGATTCCACTTCCTTTGCCTGTTTTCCCAACAGAGGACCAACACATCTCTCCGTGCAGATGTTACGGCACTTGGGAGCACCGCAGCTCTGCTGCCACCTGTTGGACACAATACAGTCATGAAGGCACTGCCCTGCATCCGGGCCTCTTGCAC
>NW_011250261.1:0-455 GCF_000146605.3 Meleagris gallopavo
GGAACCCTATTGTGCCGGGCTCTGGAATGGGTAAACGCTGGCGGGTGTGCATCGCCCTTACCTGCTGGGCAGACAATGACCAGTCAGCAAAGTGAGGTTCCGGGGCATGCCGGGAAATGCAGATTCCACTTCCTTGCTGTTTCCACAGAGACCAACACATCTCTCCGTGCAGTTGTTACGGCACTTGGGAGCACCGCAGCTCTGCTGCCACCTGTTGGACACAATACAGTCATGAAGGCACTGCCCTGCATCCGGGCCTCTTGCACAAACCTGTGCTCCTTGCTCGGAGCACATGGCTGCACTCTGTGCACCATGTTGCTTACCACCAGAGAAGGCTCAGCTACCCAACACCATTTTTCGCTTCCATCTTGTCTGAGAACTGCTCATTATGCACAGCCCTCATTCTTTGCTTTGGTGAGGTGGGGACTGCCATTGCTTCCTCACGTCCCACACCA
>NW_011250262.1:0-421 GCF_000146605.3 Meleagris gallopavo
GTAGGACAGGCACAGCAGCCCCCAGACCACCCCAGCATCACCTCTGCCCTCCCACTCCTCTCCACCATCAGTCAGGAGGTGGGAGCACCCCTGGCATGTGGGTTTGGGGGCATCATCTGACAGCCAGAGAACTACTGCTGGCATCGCCCGGGGCTTTCCATGCTGTGCTGTGCCAATAAATAAAGTAGCATCACAACTGTCCATGCTGTCCTTTTGTCATGTCATTACCTGACCCACTGCCGGACCTCGTGTGCCACTTGGCGTTGGCAGACAGCCATGGGTCGTGTGGGATGGCTTTGGACTCCAAGAGCGGGGCTGCAACATCGCTGCGTTTCCACTCTCAGCACTGCTTCACTCCTCCAGAGCCAGGGCCACAGACAAAGCAGCCGTCAGTCAGTCAGCTAGGAAAAGCATCCCGGTA
>NW_011250263.1:0-308 GCF_000146605.3 Meleagris gallopavo
CCTCCCGTGTTTATGCCTGGACTTGGGGAAATCCTAAGAATCCTCGTAGAATGTCTTGGGATGGAAGGGAATTTAAGAATCATCAAGCTTCAACCCCTGTGCCTGAGGCTGGGCTTCCAGCCTCCACATTTTCATGCGGGACTAGACCAGGCTGCCCACGGCCCCATCCAACCTGGCCTTGGGCTCCTCCAGGGATGGGGGAATATCCCGTTTTTGTATGTACTTGTTGGTAATGTTCTTCCCGTTTTGACGTGTCAAATGTGTTGTGCTCGGCCTCGTCCAACTGAGCCAAACCTGGAATGACCTGG
>NW_011250264.1:0-315 GCF_000146605.3 Meleagris gallopavo
CTGCCATAGATGGCAAGCAGAGGGGCAGTCTGGCAAAATGGTATCTGACATGGAAGTGCATATGAAGCAAAGGCGTATCACAGATCTCCTCTGTGCAGAAAAAAAATGCACCCACTGACATTCAGTGATACTTGCTGAGCATTTGTGGAGACCAAAGAGTGGATGTGAGCACAGTGAGGAGGTAGGTGGTTTGTTTCATCAGCGGCAATAGTAGCAATGGGTCAGTATTACTGGTGCAGATTTTTATGGGGTGGCATGCAGGCTCTTGTTCATTGCTGGCAAAAATGCAGAGCTAAGTGGTGGTGGCTATGCTGG
>NW_011250265.1:0-383 GCF_000146605.3 Meleagris gallopavo
GATAGCATTTCAACAGTCTGTGGGAGAGTCCTCTCTAAGTGTACCTGGCCATCCAGGGCAGTAAGTTAGTGAGTAAGTGATGGAAACCAGTCCTGGTCAGACCCACTGATCAGCAGGGCCATCTGAGAGCACAGAAATGTTTCTTCCAGCAGGGTTATCTGGCCGAGGACTCCTAAGGGCTCTGCGCTTCTCTGGGTTATGTGCTCAGCTTTGTTGCAAAGGGGGAAGTGGGGGTTGTGTCCCCATCTTGGGCAGAGACCTGAGGCAGCCCGGCAGGAGGGGCTGGTGGGGGCAGGGAGCAGCTGCAGGAGGCTGCCACTCTCTTGCCTCTCTGTGCACACATCACACCACCCCTTCTCAGCTGCTTGCAAACCTCACAGAAA
>NW_011250266.1:0-453 GCF_000146605.3 Meleagris gallopavo
ACTATGCTACTCTCTCCCAGAAAGAGCACTTTTTCTGACAAGTACCTTCCCTTTTCTCTCAAAAATACTGCTGGACACTCCTCAACAGGACATTTTGCTCCCATCTACACCCCGTTTTCTCCCCAAAGGACCCCTTTTCACACCAAAAAATACCACACTTGCCCTCCAAGAGAAGTCAGTCTTTCCCACTATTGCCCACTTTTCTCCCACGTACTTGTCATTTTCTCCCAGAAATACCACATTTCACTTGGAAATTGGGCCTGTGCTTCCAAAAAAGATGATATTTTCTCCCAGGCATACCTGTTTTTCTTCAAACTACCGCACGTTTTCTCCCAAAAAGACTAGATGACAAGACCAAATAGGACACTTGCAACCAAGAATAGGACATCTTCTCCCACTAATACCACTTCTCTCCCAAGGATAGGATATTTTCCCTAAATGCTATGGCAGTTC
>NW_011250267.1:0-413 GCF_000146605.3 Meleagris gallopavo
TGAGAACCTGAGCTTGTTCTAGGAATTTCTCCAGCATGGCCAAACCAGGGAGGTGGTTCTTATTCCCCTTCCCGCTCCGCATCTCGCAAGGTATGCTTGTGTGCTTTGATTTTTCTGGCTTTTCTTGAGCGTGAAAGAGGGAGGGGTTGTGTAGGAGGATGCCTGCTGCCCTTTGGTTCACTGAGTACCCGCTTAGCTTCTGGGTTTGGTTCTAAGAATGAGACCTAATATCACGGTCGATTCTCAAGTTGTGCTCTTCTGTTGTTTGTTTTTTCAGATTCGATTGAATCGTGGTGAGATGTGGAGAAAACGGAAAGCCTCCGAAGGTAAGAACTTCTGGTAATGTAGCGTTGGGGTGCCTTTGTCCAAATATGACTGCATGGAGGGTATTTCTGATGTCTGAGAGAGGAAAA
>NW_011250268.1:0-357 GCF_000146605.3 Meleagris gallopavo
TACCACTTGTCTCCCAAGGATAGGACATTTTCCCTAAATGCTATGGCAGTTCTGCTAAGAAATACTCCTTTCCTTCCCTAAATGGGACATATGCACCCACAAAGACCACGACTCCGAGAAATTCCTCCCAGTTCCTCCCAGTTACACTCCATTACATTCCTCATCATGACACTTACTCCCAGACTTTTGGCATTTTACTGCGGAAAGACCATTTTGATCCAGAATATATGCCATTGGCCCTCACAAACACCGATTGCCTCACAAAGATGTGGCACATCCCACCAGAAAGACCATTTCTTAGCCCCCAAAACGAATGGCATTTACTTCCCAGAAACACCAGCTTTCTCACACATTCCT
>NW_011250269.1:0-400 GCF_000146605.3 Meleagris gallopavo
CCAAACTGCCCCCCAGCTGTGCTCGCAGGGCTGCACCCCGCCCCAGGTGCGGGTTCCACAAAAACAGGAGGGCAAGGGAATGCCCAGGCAAAGGCAAGGGCCAAGAGAACATGGAAGGAAATGCCAAGGATGACGGCCCAGACAATACGGCAGGGAACGCCAAAACTGAATGCCGACATGAATGTGGCAACACAAAGCCAAGGGGTCATTAGGCCAAGAGAATGGGGCAAGGAACACAAAAATAGGAAGGACAAGAGAATGTAATAGTGAAAACAGTGCAAGACCAGAGACAAGCAAGACACAGAACAAAGAGGATAGGCAGCCTTCTGGGCACCATGAAGCGACAATTCAGAGCTCTGGGGAACCCTATTGTGCCGGCTCTGGATGGGTAAACGCTGGC
>NW_011250270.1:0-392 GCF_000146605.3 Meleagris gallopavo
TCGTGCGAAACTTCCTGTGCTGCAGCTTATGTCCGTTTCCCCTCATCCTGTCTCCACGTACCACTGAAAAGAGACTGGCCTCACCGCTATGGCCGCCACACCTCAGATATTTATAAACCTGGATCAGGTCCCCTCTCAGTCTTCTTTTCTCAAGGCTAAACAGACCCAGTTCACTTAGCCTTTCTTCATAGGGGAGATGCTCCAGGCCCTTCACCATCTTTGTGGCCCTCCGCTGGACTCTTCCAAGAGATCTCTGTCTTTTTGTACTGGGGAGCCCAGAACTGGACACAGTACTCCAGATGAGGCCTTACCAGGGCAGAGTAGAGGGGGAGGATCACCTCCCTCGACCTGCTGGCACGCTCTTCTTATGCACCCCAGATGCCATTGGCCTT
>NW_011250271.1:0-408 GCF_000146605.3 Meleagris gallopavo
CTACCTCTTCTTTGGGCATCACACGTGGTCAGAAGAGTGCATTTGGATCCGGGAAACTCCAACAAAGCGCCAACGGGCAACATGGAAAAAAAAGAAGAAAAACCGATCAAAGGGGTAGAAAATGCTGTTGAATCCAAACAGAAAAGAAGACGACATTGGGACATGGCTCTGAGAGCCCGTCAGCACTGGGGAGACCTGAAGACGGGGGAAAGAAAGAACACCCGGTGAAAGCAACGTGAGCACGAGGGACATCCGACACCAAAGCCCAGAGCACCTCAGCGAGCGTGTTAAACAGGACACGTCAGGGATCAACGTACCTCGGCACAGAGACTAAGCGTTGGATATTGGCATCCACCTACAGCTGCGGTTTCCTGCTGCTTCCACCAAGAGCCTGGCTAAAGTCCTGGC
>NW_011250272.1:0-384 GCF_000146605.3 Meleagris gallopavo
TTTGGCAGTAGATGCAGGCCTGTATTCTAGTCTGGAAAAGAAAGGAAATAGAATAAAGAGCAAACAGAGAAAGAAGACTGATATTCTGAACCCTATCAGACATTACAGACTCCAAGTTTAATATTTGTTGACTTCAGTTGAATGGGTCCTTTCTAACAGTGACCGCCTCCACTCGGAGCCATGGCAGAAGGTCCAACTCTCAGTGCTTTTTAGGTCAGCTGAAATAAACTGGAGAATTCAGCAGTACTTGCACCACTTTAAGAACTTAGGAAGGTAAATTACTTTGTGACAGTTTGATACTGCAGAATCATTTAAAAACATACAGACTAAAAAACAAAGCCCTTCCAACCAGAATTGTTACCTCACCATCGTGGGCTGCAAATA
>NW_011250273.1:0-362 GCF_000146605.3 Meleagris gallopavo
TTTGGTTTGGTTCTCAGTATTCCGCATCAATACATCATGTAGTATACTGGGAGTTAAAGTGTTAATGCTCCAATTCCAGGCACCTATCCCTATACGTTACAGAAGTCATGGGATCTGGCCCTTCCGGGTGGGGCGGTCTCTTACTGCCTGGCAGTGGGTGCTGGAGGGTGCTTTCCTGGCCGTTCCAAGCTTTTCAGGTTTGAATCGGTATCGGGAACTCTCTCTCTCTCTCTCTCCTTGTTTTATTTGTATTTATTAGTCTCAATTTCAATCAGATTATATTATATTGTGTTATCTTGCATTTCCGATATCATAATTAGTAAAATAAGTTTTCCTCCATAGATTGTTGCCGCTTGTTTTTT
>NW_011250274.1:0-385 GCF_000146605.3 Meleagris gallopavo
GAAGAGCAGGAGAGGAGAGGAGAGGAGAGGAGAGAGAGAGAGAGAGAGAGAGAGAGAGAGAGAGAGAGAGAGAGAGAGAGAGAGAGAGAGAGAGAGAGAGAGAGAGAGAGAGAGAGAGAGAGAGAGAGAGAGAGAGAGAGAGAGAGAGAGAGAGAGAGAGAGGAGAGAGAGAGAGAGAGAGAGAGAGAGAGAGAGAGAGAGAGAGAGAGAGAGAGAGAGAGAGAGAGAGAGAGAGAGAGAGAGAGAGAGAGAGAGAGAGAGAGAGAGAGAGAGAGAGAGAGAGAGAGAGAGAGAGAGAGAGAGAGAGAGAGAGAGAGAGAGAGAGAGAGAGAGAGAGAGAGAGAGAGAGAGAGAGAGAGAGAGAGAGAGAGAGAGAGAGAGAGAG
>NW_011250275.1:0-365 GCF_000146605.3 Meleagris gallopavo
ACTGCAGAAAGAACGAAGGACAAACCGCAATACAAGGAAGGAGAAGAAGCAAGCAAACGAGGTCGAGAATACAACAGGAAGCCAATGAATTCAATGCACTAGCATGGCAGAGCAAAGAAGCCTAGCAAAGTAACAGATACAAACGCTCAGCAGGGCTTCGCAATGGAAAGAAGAAGGAAATTTAACAGCAGTGCAAGGCCACGATGCCAACAAAACCAAAGAGCAAACCAAAGCCAAGCAACACCACAAAAAGTAAAGAAGGACCAAGTGCTGAAATGCCAAGGAAACCAAAGCAAAAGCACTTGAAAATCCTCACAAACAGACGGGAATACGCTTAGGAAAGGAAAAGACACTTCCAAGAACAG
>NW_011250276.1:0-359 GCF_000146605.3 Meleagris gallopavo
AGGCTGTCCCTGCCAGCTGGAACAAACAACCTCTCTGGAGGAAGGCAAAGACACTGCCAGTCATGCCAAGGAGGACGGAAGGGTAGGCTACCGGGCATGGATCCACCCAGCCAGCAGAGGAAAAGCCGACCGGCCAGCACAAGGCAAGAGGCAAGGATGCCCACGAGGCGTGGACCCACCTGGGAAGCCCAGAAGGAGCTGCAAATGCAGCAAGCACTGCACAAACGCCTAGACAGCTGGCTGCGCTTCCAGAAGCCTGCAAAAGGAAAAACACAACAGTCAAGGCCCAGAGACAGCATCAGGGAACTGAAGGCAAGGGAGCAAGAAGGGCATGGGCAAAGGAGACAAGGAAGGCAAAG
>NW_011250277.1:0-510 GCF_000146605.3 Meleagris gallopavo
TTTTTCTCCTCCATTGTGGAGCTGCTCTCTCTCTTTTTAGCAGGGAACCCTGAGCGTACTTAAGGGCTGGTAGGTATTTGGACCTGGAAGCTGCTTCCTTCACTTGAGAGTGTGGGGGAGTATTGGTCCTTGGAATGGGGTAAGTGGTTTCTTTTTCTCTTTCAGGGCTGTGATCTTCTGTTTTTGGGGGATCCCAAGTGCACTGAAGGGCTGCTAGGTGTAAGAGCAGCATGTGAATCTGGAGACTGCTTCCTTTGGGGTGTGGGGTGAGCCCTTAGAATGGGGTGAGTGATTCCTGCTTGATTTCAGAGCTGTGAGCTCTGCTTTTCTGGAGGATCTCAAGCTGGATGGCTGTAATTAATAGGGCTATGTGCTAATTGCATCCATGCGGTGGGTGTTTTTAAGGGCATTGTGTGCATCCTCGTTGTGTTGTAAATTCTGTTCTGCGTCTCTTCTGATTTCATTTTGCAGCCTGATGGAGTTGAAGGATTGCCTGGGCTCCTCCAGTCG
>NW_011250278.1:0-492 GCF_000146605.3 Meleagris gallopavo
TCTGAGTGATGCGCTGATATTTTCCACTTGTTAAGGAAACATTTCAAAGCAGTGAGTTAAGCCAGCACGTGACATCTGTTGTTCATCCATAAGTTTCTGTTTTGAGTCTGTCTGGACTTCCACAGGTTCACAAGGATTTTAACATGCCAGAAAATAGCAGAAAGGCTTAGAAACAAAACTAAAGGAGAAAATAGGAATAAATGTGAACTTCAGAAACGTAGTTATTAGGTTACAGATAGACTGTGGAGTTCAGCAGGGGTACCGTTAGCTCTGAAAGGTATGAAATATTTCATGTTGGAGAATAAGCAAGCATTAGAGTCTGTTAATACAGTCAGGTTATTTCCTGCAGCAGTGAGCTTAAATGCAATGAATTACTGACATCCATTTCTTACCTCTGACATCAATGCCGACATACTCTCTCTGCTCTGGCTGTGAAACACAGACAGTTCTGTTACACAGTCTTCATCAAGGTGTCCCAGCTGCAAGAACAAG
>NW_011250279.1:0-360 GCF_000146605.3 Meleagris gallopavo
TTGGCCTAATGACCCCTTGGCTTTGTGTTGCCACATTCATGTCGGCATTCAGTTTTGGCGTTCCCTGCCGTATTGTCTGGGCCGTCATCCTTGGCATTTCCTTCCATGTTCTCTTGGCCCTTGCCTTTGCCTGGGCATTCCCTTGCCCTCCTGTTTTTGTGGAACCCGCACCTGGGGTGGGGTGCAGCCCTGCGAGCACAGCTGGGGGCAGTTTGGCTGTGGAGTGGGGCAGAGCCAGGCTCCACCCCTCCCTGATCCCATTTAAGGGCTGGGAAGAGTAGGGGCGAGCATGTGAACCTGGGAGTGCTTCCTTTGGAGTATGCCTTGTTCTTTGGTTGATGGAGCGAGTGTATTTTTTTT
>NW_011250280.1:0-418 GCF_000146605.3 Meleagris gallopavo
AAAATATGCCTGTAAGCACTGGGAAGTAAGCTTTACTCCTCTTTTCACCAGGAAAAGAGTTACTTGTTTTAGAGATCCATCTTATAGGGTCTCCATCCAACAACACTGTTCATTCATTATGTCTACAAATAAATGCTTCAGTATCTGTAACAAAAAAACTTAAACAAGACTTTAGTTAGCTTAATGACCTATTCTTATGTTATTGCTTTCACTCAAAGCATCATGAAGATGTTATTGAAACTATTGTTTAATGATTGATTTAAAGCTCCAGTTTCCAGATAAAAAGAAAAAAATAACTTCCCTCTCCTCTCTTTGTTTTTACTTCACTTTTCTTCCTTTTTTTATTTTATTTTTATTTTTATTTTTTATTTTTATTTTTATTTTTTATTTTTATTTTTTATTTTTATTTTTTCCTTTT
>NW_011250281.1:0-375 GCF_000146605.3 Meleagris gallopavo
CTCCGGAGACTGCCGTAGAAGGCCCAGAAAGTCGCGGATTCTCCCCGAACGCCGCTTTCAGCCGTCAGCAGCGGTCTCGTGTTTCTTCGCTTGCCGAGAACGGGCCACTTCAGCCGGCTGCTTTCCTCCGACGAGTGAGCGGGCTCCTGTGCGCACTTCGGAAAGGAGCGGTTTGCACTTCGCCTTGGCTACATGCAGAATGCACTACGCCTACCTCTGAATACTACGTCTCTGCCTTTATTTCGAGCCACAATTCATTCTAGTGAGGTGATCCACTGCTACACATCTGCATTCAGAGAGGAAAAGAGTGGAAGAGAAAAACCCTTTCCAATAAGGCATTTTCAAGTTCGAGGAGAGACAGATGTTATGCTCTAA
>NW_011250282.1:0-460 GCF_000146605.3 Meleagris gallopavo
CATTCCCTGGAAGCAATAATCAAATCAAAGCAACAACTTTTTAAAAGAACGGGCTATAGGTATTCATAGGAAGTAAGTTTCCTTCAAATCCAAAAGTGCTGTGCTAGAGGCGAAGGAGCCTTGCAAGGAACTTCTCAGTACAAATGCAGTAGTTGCTGAATAATATTCAGTAATCCACATACGGTTGCAAAGAAAATTTCTGAAGAAACTGAGTAACAATTGTCGGAAATTCTTTAAAAGCTTAGACATCCTTTCAGGTAGCTCTCCCGTCTTGGTACAGTGTACCTCTATTCATTCACAGATAGTCACTTTGCATGGTGAAGTGCTTCTTGCCAGTGGTGGGACTTCTGTCCCTTTTTAGTCTCTTTCTCTGTGAGTTATAACTCATAACACTCATTCTTCTCCAAATACATAAACATCACCAATGTATTAATATAATACACTGACACAGATGATCAAT
>NW_011250283.1:0-445 GCF_000146605.3 Meleagris gallopavo
GGAGACCTTTGTGGATGAGCAAGGAGCTCATGCGCAAGCTCAAAGGAAAGAAGAAGGTCCATGAAATGTGGAAAAAGGGTCTGATCACTTGGGAAGAATATAGGAATGTAGGCAGGGCCTGCAGGGATGCAACGAGGAAGGCTAAAGCCCGTCTGGAATTGAATCTAGCTAAAGTGATAAAGGATAATAAAAAAGGCTTCTTCAAGTATGTTAATAGCAAAAGGAAAACTAGAGAGAATGTGGGCCCCTTACTAAGTGAGGGGGGGTCGTCGTAACGGGGAGTGCTGAGAAAGGCAGAGATACTGAATGCCTTCTTTACTTCTGTCTTCAGTGAAAAAGGCTCCCCTCGCAGGAATCCCACACCCTGGAGGTTAGTGAGAAGGGTCTGGGGAAGTGGGAGGACTTCCCTTTAGTCAGGAAAGAGGACGTGCGTGAGCGCCTAGGC
>NW_011250284.1:0-478 GCF_000146605.3 Meleagris gallopavo
TGAAATACGGAATTGGAAGTTGATGAGATCGCTTCAATACTGAAGCTGACAGGAGCTGTCAGTGCTTCTGGAGCCCTGCTCTGTGCAGCTGTCTGCGATGGTGCACCGAGCAGCACTGAACGTCCGCAGCTCTGTTTCCAGACACACAGACATAACCTTGCCTTCTGCCTTGCTTCCTGTGGCTTTCTGTTATTTCCTGAACCCTGCTAGTTTTCTTTGTTGTTTTCTTTCATCTGTTGCTTTGCTTTGCTCTTTTTCCTTTGCTCTGCTGTATGAGAGCTGTTGAACCACAGCCTGAACCACTGATGGAGCAGCTGAGGAAAGGACCCAGCCAGCCCTGGGAGCACAGGTGAAGGCAGTTCAGCTCCGTGGCTGGAAGGGGCAGAGCCTGGCTGCCCTCTCTTGGAGCTCGTTTGAGGGCTGACTGCCGCGGGGAAGGTTCTTTCTGGCAGTTTCTCCACTGTGGGTTGTTCTGTGG
>NW_011250285.1:0-459 GCF_000146605.3 Meleagris gallopavo
GCAGTGTGCCCTGGTGGCCAAAAGGCCAATGGCATTCTGGGGTGACATTAAAAAGAGCGTGTCCAGCAGGTCGAGGGAGGTGATCCTCCCCCTCTACTCTGCCCTGGTAAGGCCTATCTGGAGTACTGTGTCCAGTTCTGGGCTCCCCAGTACAAAAAGACAGGGATCTCTTGGAAAGAGTCCAGAGGAGGGCCACAAAGATGGTGAAGGGCCTGGAGCAGTCTCCCCTGTGAAGAAAGGCTGAGTGAACTGGGTCTGTTCAGCCTTGAGAAAAGACGACTGAGAGGGGACCTGATCCAGGTTTATAAATATCTGAGGTGTGGCGGCCATAGTGGTGAGGCCAGTCTCTTTTCAGTGGTACGTGGGAGACAGGGACGAGGGGGAAAATGGACATAAGCTGCAGCACAGGAAGTTTCGCACGAATGTGCGTAAGAACTTCTTCACGGTGAGGTGACGGAG
>NW_011250286.1:0-508 GCF_000146605.3 Meleagris gallopavo
ATCAGCCAAGGAGGCGGCTCAGGTGTGCTTGTGAAGTTCAGGTGTGCTTTGTGGATCAGGCTTTGCTTTTAGAGTCCTCGGTGGCTGCTTGCTTTGTACTGCTGGCTTTGTTTGATAGCAGCAGGAGAAGTCCTGTGTGCTAAGAAGAACCTGGTAGTGGAGGGGAAAAGAAATCCTCAGGGTTTGGGTGCTTCCGTGTGTTACGAGTGATTGTGATACCACTGCTCGGTCAGTTTGAGTGCATGGAACTTTTATTAATGGAGTAATGTGAAAGGAGTCCTATGGATTTGAGAGCTGACTTAAAGTCTGTGGGCATCTTCCAGGAGCTGGGGTAAAGGTGAGGCAAGGAGAGCGGGGGGGAGGAGGATGAGGTGTAGGAAGAGGAACGTCTTCCTTTGATATCAACTCCTGCTGTTACCTTTTTGACTCGGCATGCATGCTTTTTTTAATAAAGAACAAACTCATTGTGCAGCTTGTGAATGAACTCATTCACGCCTGTTACTGTTTG
>NW_011250287.1:0-421 GCF_000146605.3 Meleagris gallopavo
GTCATGGTATTGAGTGGATTTACCATATTCCCTACCACGCAGCAGCCTCAGGTAAGATTGAATGATACAATGGGTTGTTAAAACTAATGCTGAAAGCAATGGGAGGCAGTACATTTAAGCACTGGGAGAAGCATTTGGCAGAAGCCACCTGGTTAGTCAATACCAGAGGATCTATCAATCGTGGTGGTCCAACCCAGTCCAGCTCCCTACATACTGTAGAGGGAGATAAAGTCCCTGTTATACATGTAAAGAATATGTTGGGAAAGGACAGTTTGGGTTAGTTCCAGCCTCTGAGAAGGACAAACCTCTTCGTGGAACTGTTTTTGTCCCAGGGACCTGGTCCGACTTGGTGGGTGATACAGGAAAACGGGGATGTTCAAAGTGTACCACAAGGGAAACTTGATGTTGAGGGAGTGCAGGA
>NW_011250288.1:0-453 GCF_000146605.3 Meleagris gallopavo
TATGCGTATTAGTAGCATATTTTAGAAACATAGTTACCGAATTACCTAACAAATACTTTCTCACAAAGCTACAATAGATGTTAAATGTGCTAAACAATGTGGGTACAGTGCTCTGAACTGGGAAACACGCTGTAAGCTTGTTCATTAGAGCAGCATGAGCGAAATACATGTAACAAACCGTCAGGGAGTCAGGGCCTTGACACAAAGCAGAGCTGTCCCACTCTGTGGGAATGTGAGGATGCCGTGTGCAGGCTCCAAGATGCTCCCCTCCATCCTCCTTCCGAGCTGATCTCCATGCAAGGACAGATGGATGACCAGAACAATGACCAGTGTTAAAGGGGCACAAGTGTTAGGGGGGGTAATTAAACAATTCAGAGGCCCTGTTTATGTTTATGTTGTAAAGCAGGCATCCGAAAGTTACGCCCAAATGTTTGTTAAGGAAGCAATGGTTAG
>NW_011250289.1:0-459 GCF_000146605.3 Meleagris gallopavo
CCCAGTACTGACGGGCTCTCAGAGCCATGTCCCAATGTCGTCTTCTTTTCTGCTTGGTTCAACAGCATTTTCTACCCCTTTGATCGGTTTTTCTTCTGTTTTTCCATGTTGCCCGTTGGCGCTTTGTTGGAGTTTCCCGGATCCAAATGCACTCTTCTGACCACGTGTGATGCCAAAAGATGAGGTAGGCTCCCAAACAGGCTTGTGCTGAGTGCTGTCCATGAGTTGGAATTTCTAGTATCACCAGTTTGTGTTTCTAACCGACGTTGTTCAGTCCTGCATGTGAAGCTTTCTTCTTTCTTTCTTTCTAGGATTGGCGCCTCCACCACCACATGCTGTAGGCGTTTTGGGCTGCCTGAGTTGCCGCGTTGAACGTGTCCTGTTACTCAGAAAGGCGTGGACGTTACAAGACACGAAGATGTCTTCACTCTTTCCCTAGATGGGCCGAGTCCTCCGCCA
>NW_011250290.1:0-350 GCF_000146605.3 Meleagris gallopavo
TGCCGCTTTCAGCCGTCAGCAGCGCTCTCGTGTTTCTCACTTGCCGAGAACGGGCGACTTGTGCCTGCTGCTTTTCTCCGACGCGCGAGCGGTCTCGCGTCCGCACGTCGGAGAGGAGCGGTTTGCACTTCGCCTCGGGTCCATGCAGAATGCACTAGGCCTAGCTGTGAATACGACGTCTCTGCCTTCATTTCGAGCGGCAATTCTTTTGTGTTGTTCTCCATGGCTACGCTTGTGCATGCTCGGAGGAAAGAGTGGAGAGCAAAACCCTACTCTAATAAGGCTGTTGGTAAGGTTACGGGGAGGCGACATTTGTTTCGTCTCCCACGGGAGGAGAGAGCGTGACAGAA
>NW_011250291.1:0-422 GCF_000146605.3 Meleagris gallopavo
AGAACCAAATTTAACAGCAATGCAAGGCCAGCACACTAACAAAACAAAGAGCAAACAAAGCCAGGAAACTAGCAAAAGGAAGAAAGAGTAAGTAATAAAAGCCAAGGAGAGCAAAGCAAAATCACTTGAAATCCTCACAAACAGAGGGGAATACGCTCAGGAAAGGAAAAGCAGTTCCAAGAATAGAAACAAAGGGAAATAAACAACCCTGGAAAAAACCCAATGCATTGCAATGCAGAAGGAGCAGGAAACCAAGGCAGAAACCACAGAAAAACAACATGGAAAACAAACCGAGGAAACCAACATCAACCCATGCAGCAGCAGCAGCCTCTGCAGCAACATGAAATGCAAAAAAATAACTAGGTCATGGCAAAGCACAGATGACCACCGAGTGTGCAGGAGGCCAAAAATACTTGGCATCC
>NW_011250292.1:0-409 GCF_000146605.3 Meleagris gallopavo
GCATAGTTGGTTGGAAAATGCCACCCATTTGTGAGAAAGCTGCTTTGTTTCCGGGAGAAAATAGCATTCTTTGGGGAGAAGATGTCCTCTTTTGGATGGAAAAGTAGTATTTGTGGGAGAAGCTGTCCAATGTTTGGGCCCAAGGTAGCATTACTGGGAGGTAATGTCATTGTATTGGAGAAGGGAGGTATATCTTGGGGAGAATGTGTTCTTTTTGGAAGCCAACGGTGTACTTTGGGGGAAAAGCGGCCTTCTGGGAGAAAGCGTCCTAGTTTGGGGAGAAAGTGTCATAGTGCGGAGTGTGGTGTAGCAGATTAGGGGGGAACTGGGAGGTATTCCTAAGAGAACTGTCATTTCTGGGTGAAAAGGTCTTATGTGGGGGGAAAGGTAGGAGGAATGTGTGAGAAAG
>NW_011250293.1:0-390 GCF_000146605.3 Meleagris gallopavo
GAGACGCAGAACATAATTTAAACACAACAAGGATGCACACAATGCCCTTAAAAACACCCACCGCATGGATGCAATTAGCACATAGCCCTATTCATTACAGCCATCCAGCTTGAGATCCTCCAGAAAAGCAGAGCTCACAGCTCTGAAATCAAGCAGGAATCACTCACCCCATTCTAAGGGCTCACCCCACACCCCAAAGGAAGCAGTCTCCAGATTCAGATGCTGCTCTTACACCTAGCAGCCCTTCAGCGCACTTGCCATCCCCCAAAAAGCAAGATCACAGCCCTGAAAGAAAAAAAGAACCACTTACCCCCAATTCCAAGGACCAATACTCCCCCACACTCTCAAGTGAAGGAAGCAGCTTCCAGGTCCAAATACCTACCAGCCCTT
>NW_011250294.1:0-468 GCF_000146605.3 Meleagris gallopavo
AAAGAACAAGGGAAAATGGAGGTGAAATCTAAGGAAAATGTCTTGTACAGTGAGGGTGCTGAGGCAGTGGCACAGGTTGCCTTTCAAGGTGAGCCTGGCTCAGACTCTGAGCAACTTGATCTAGCTGTGGATGGTCAGCATGGGGGAGTCGGATCACATCGCAAACCTACCTGCATACAAGCAGCGCACCAACATGGGGTGCATGATGTTCATTACCTGCTGGACACATCTCACACCACTGACTGGAGGAGCCCAGGCAATCCTTCAACTCCATCAGGCTGCAAAATGGAATCAGAAGAGACGCAGAACAGAATTTAAAACACAACAAGGATGCACACAAATGCCCTTAAAAAAACACCGCATGGATGCAATTAGCACATAGCCCTATTAATGACAGCCATCCAGCTTGAGATCCTCCAGAAAAAGCAGAGCTCACAGCTCTGAAAGAAAGCAGGAATCACTCACCCC
>NW_011250295.1:0-454 GCF_000146605.3 Meleagris gallopavo
AAGTTTCTGCACACGATCTGCAGAGAGATGAGAAGCAGGAGAGATCCCATCACTGCTCTGCGGCAGCTCTTCCAAACATAAAGCAGTCGAGGGCGTTCTTAGTTCAGTGGCTTGCCGCTCACTCACAACGCTCCCGCTGTCTGTACCCTGCTGTTTATAGGGAAGGCGGTTGAGCCTTCTCTCGGCTTCTGCACCCATGGTGTTTGCTTACATGCAAAGCCTACCTCCCAGCAGCCACAGTCACACATGCACGCAAGTGCACACACACACGCACAGTCACACACACTCAGAAACGCACATCATGGAGTCAGCCCCTTGCACTGGGTGCTAGAGGCCAGACGTAGCTCAGAGCCTCCTGCTACTTGCCCAGAGAAGCGGACTCGGGGTGACAGCTCATTTTAGGAATGGTGTGAAAGGCTGGGAGCAGCAGAGAGTCGTGCAGAAGCCTACGCGC
>NW_011250296.1:0-496 GCF_000146605.3 Meleagris gallopavo
CCTGGGGCTCCAGCACAGGAATGATGTGGAGCTTTTGGAGCAGGTCCAGAGAAGGGCCACTAAGACGATCAGAGGGCTGGAGCACCTCTCTTAGAAAGAAATGTTGAGGGAACTGGGATTGTTTGTGTGGGAGAAGAGAAAGCTCTGGAGATAGCTCATGACAGCCTTCCAAGACTCGAAGGGAGCGCATAAGCAGGAGGGGGCAACGGCTGTTTAGGAGGGTGGATAGCGATAGGACAAGGGGAAATGGTTTTGAAGTGAGACAGGGGAGGTTTAGGTTGGTTATTAGGAGGCAGCTTTTCACGCACAGGGTGGTGACGCACTGGAATGTGTGCTTGAGAGTCACTTCCAGGATGATCTGCTCCATGATCCGTGACCAGCACAGAGGTGAGACTGACATGCTGGTAGTTCCCCGCATCACACTTTCTATCCTTCCTAAGAGGTGTGCTGTCTCCTTTTTCTCCTCACCAGGGACTTGACCTGACTGCTTCGACTT
>NW_011250297.1:0-396 GCF_000146605.3 Meleagris gallopavo
GGCAAAGGCAAGGGCCAAGAGAACATGGAAGGAAATGCCAAGGATGACGGCCCAGACAATACGGCAGGGAACGCCAAAACTGAATGCCGACATGAATGTGGCAACACAAAGCCAAGGGGAATGGCCAAGAGAATGGGGCAAGGACACAAAATAGGGAGGACGAGAGAATGTAATAGTGAAACAGTGCAAGACCAGAGACAAGCAAGACACAGAACAAAGAGGATAGGCAGCCTTCTGTGGGCACCATGAAGCGCAATTCAGAGCTCTGGGGGAACCCTATTGTGCCGGGCTCTGGAATGGGTAAACGCTGGCGGGTGTGCATCGCCCTTACCTGCTGGGCGGACAATGCCAGTCAGCAAAGTTGAGGTTCCGGGGGCATGCCGGGAAACGCACATT
>NW_011250298.1:0-325 GCF_000146605.3 Meleagris gallopavo
AATTAGGGGTGGGTGTAGGGAATAAAGAGAACAAAGAAGGGTTGGGATCAGCAATAAAATAGAAAATTAATGTCATGTCTTCACTCTGGCTCTTGTGGAGTTTACATTGGGTAGGGTCCTGCCATCTGAGCCAGGCAAGTGCATCTTAATGTACATGTGGGATTTTTACTTGGACAGAGCAGAAGTATCCTCTCTGCCTCCTGTTCCCCAGTTCGTGCAGGGATTCACTTGTAGGGGACTGGCTGAGAGCTGGGTGGACATAGGAAGTGCCTGTACCAGGAGAGCGACCAGGTCTATCTGATCTATCTACTATCCCTTTGATACC
>NW_011250299.1:0-501 GCF_000146605.3 Meleagris gallopavo
CTCTGGAGATAGCTCATGACAGCCTTCCAAGACTCGAAGGGAGCGCATAAGCAGGAGGGGGCAACGGCTGTTTAGGAGGGTGGATAGCGATAGGACAAGGGGAAATGGTTTTCAAGTGAGACAGGGGAGGTTTAGGTTGGTTATTAGGAGGCAGCTTTTCACGCACAGGGTGGTGACGCACTGGAATGTGTGCTTGAGAGTCACTTCCAGGATGATCTGCTCCATGATCCGTGACCAGCACAGAGGTGAGACTGACATGCTGGTAGTTCCCCGCGTCACACTTTCTATCCTTCCTAAGAGGTGTGCTGTCACCTTTTTCTTCCTCAGCAGGGACGTTGTACCTCGACTGCCTCGACTTGTGAATACCATGGAGAGTGGCTCGGTGACTGCAGCGGTGAATTCCCTCGGAACTCTGGGACTCATCTCGTCAGGACCCAAGGACTCCTGGATGTTTGGGTCCTCAGGGTGGTCCAGAACCTGATCTCCCATGGCAGTGTGGGA
>NW_011250300.1:0-529 GCF_000146605.3 Meleagris gallopavo
AAATTAAATATCCTTTTAACTTCTTTACAGTTTGCCTGCTTATTGTTCAACCAAGGTGAAGACTAACTGGCCATAGTTCACAGACCAACATGCTCCCCTATTAGCATTACCTGATGTGTTGCAGTAACACTGCAGCTGCATTTAACCTTGTTCTCATAGCTTTCTAGGATTCCTCATACCTGTCCACTGCTTTTGGGTGGAGAAATTTGTTATTATGCTGACTCCAGATCTGATCTGCCATCACTGCATTATCAATTATAGTAGCAGACGTGAAAATGTTTTTCTTTCCCAGATAATATTTGTGTCAAGACTTTCTGAACTCTGCTTAACCCCTTTTTTCTTTTTCTTTTATCCTCTCCCAGGAGGTTAAAATGTGAGTAGGTTAAAATGAGAACAGTCTCAAGTAGGTTTTTTTGTCAGTCTGGTAAATTCTTGGTTCCCTTTTTGTTAACTGTCACTAATTCTTTTTGTCCTATATTGGTAAAGCTCCCTGATAAGATCAGAGGCCTGTATATATCTATCTTCTGTG
>NW_011250301.1:0-477 GCF_000146605.3 Meleagris gallopavo
TGCTCCGAGCAAGGAGCACAGGTTTGTGCAAGAGGCCCGGATGCAGGGCAGTGCCTTCATGACTGTATTGTGTCCACCAGGTGGCAGCAGAGCTGCGGTGCTCCCAAGTGCCGTAACAACTGCACGGAGAGATGTGTTGGTCTCGGTGGAAACAGCAAGGAAGTGGAATGTGCATTTCCCGGCATGCCCCGGAACCTCACTTTGCTGACTGGTCATTGTCTGCCCAGCAGGTAAGGGCGATGCACACCCGCCAGCGTTTACCCATTCCAGAGCCCGGCACAATAGGGTTCCCCCAGAGCTCTGAATTGCGCTTCATGGTGCCCAGAAGGCTGCCTATCCTCTTTGTTCTGTGTCTTGCTTGTCTCTGGTCTTGCACTGTTTTCACTATTACATTCTCTTGTCCTCTGATTTTGTGTTCCTTGCCCCATTCTCTTGGCCATTCCCTTGGCTTGTGTTGCCACATTCATGTCGGCGTTG
>NW_011250302.1:0-490 GCF_000146605.3 Meleagris gallopavo
AATAGCTTGTCAGTCTGTGATATATATTGGTTTTACTGTCCCTCGGGGATACCAAAGCCTGGGGAGTGAGCGCAATGAGGCTGCATGTCAAATACCAGAGCCAAAGTCAAAATGGGAAATGCAAGCTTCCTTAGGTACGGCAGGATGCTGTAGATTATGGATACCAAACTGTGGACTGATGGAGGATCGTGGAATAGGAAGCTGTGAAAAGCGAAGGAGAAATTTTGGACTGGAACCCAGAATGCCAAAACAGCCTGTTTGCAGCCTGACAGCAGCTCCGATGTCTACCCCTGCTCTAGGACTGCCCAGTCTGGGAAAATCTTTTGAATTGTACGGGCATGAAAGATGTCACTTTGCAATGGGAGAGTTAGCAGAACACATTGGATCCCGGAAGAGACCAGCAGGCTGATTCTCTAGACAATTGGACCAAGTAAAGATAGGGTGATGTCACGAGCGGTGGCAGCAGACCTGAGGCGCTGCCTGAATGCAG
>NW_011250303.1:0-427 GCF_000146605.3 Meleagris gallopavo
CAAATCTGATCAGTTACAAGAGACACCAGTAACAATATCAGTTGCTCCTGTGGAAGGCAAGAAATGGAAACGAGTGTCCACGCGTCTAGAACGGAAAAAGAAGAAGCGGAGGAGGAGGAGGAGGAAGATCCAGGCGAGGGGCCCTCCTCAGAACCACCACCATCGCGAAAAGCAAAAGGAAAAACTAAGAGACATGCAGAAGAGACTGATGATGAGGACATCCTTATTACTATTCGTCGGCCCCTGAAGATGACTGAAATCCAAGGTTCAAGAAGGAGTTCACACGGGGCCCGAATGAAACTATTGTTTCCTGGTTGGTTCGTTGTTGGGACCGTGGGGCCAATAGCTTGTTTCTAGATGGTAATGAAGCTCGCCAACTAGGAGCCATTGCCAGAGACCCAGCTATTGACCGAGGAATTGGTCGATG
>NW_011250304.1:0-421 GCF_000146605.3 Meleagris gallopavo
GGAGTCATCTTTTCCCACCACTGAGCAGGGCCAGGAGGGCGCTGTGGGCTGAAAGCCCTCTTCCTTCCTCTTGCTTATATAGTGCAGGCTCCTGCACAGTGCTTTATCTCACTGATAACAAAACCAGGAGCATTCAGAGCTTGTTAGTGAGGAGCAGGGTGGTGATAGAGAACTGCTTATGGAGGGCACTGTGTCTCTGGGGGTGGTTGTGGGTGCAGTGCTGTCCTGCAGGGATGGCCTTGTAGATGCCCTCCAGATGGGCTGTGGAGCAAATGCTCCATTTGTGGTTCTTCAGAGTCCAGTTAGCAAGGCACTAAAACGACGGGACTAGGTGTACACAGGCAGTGTTTGCTCTGTTCTAGATAGCCTTGTTTGAAGTTGTTCCTCTGTTCGCAAACCAGTGTTGTGACCACTGCTCTGA
>NW_011250305.1:0-313 GCF_000146605.3 Meleagris gallopavo
CCTCACAAATAGAGGGGAATACACTCAGGAAAGGAAAAGCAGTTCCAAGAATAGAAACAAAAGGGAAATAAAACAACCCTGGAAAAAACCAATGCATTGCAATGCAGAAGGAGCAGGAAACCAAGGCAGAAACCACAGAAAAACAACATGGAAAACAAACCGAGGAAACCAACATCAACCCATGCAGCAGCAGCAGCCATTGCAGCAACATGAAAATGCAAAAAAATACAAGGTCATGGCAAAGCACAGAGTGACGACCGAGTGTGCAGGAGGCCAAAATCTTGGCATCCGTGCCCGGGAGGAGGAAAGGGTA
>NW_011250306.1:0-499 GCF_000146605.3 Meleagris gallopavo
GGTCACGGATCATGGAGCAGATCATCCTGGAAGTGACTCTCAAGCACACATTCCAGTGCGTCACCACCCTGTGCGTGAAAAGCTGCCTCCTAAGAACCAACCTAAACCTCCCCTGTCTCACTTCAAAACCATTTCCCCTTGTCCTATCGCTATCCACCCTCCTAAACAGCCGTTGCCCCCTCCTGCTTATGCGCTCCCTTCGAGTCTTGGAAGGCTGTCATGAGCTATCTCCAGAGCTTTCTCTTCTCCCACAGAAACAATCCCAGTTCCCTCAACATTTCTTTCTAAGAGAGGTGCTCCAGCCCTCTGATCATCTTCGTGGCCCTTCTCTGGACCTGCTCCAAAAGCTCCACATCATTCCCGTGCTGGAGCCCCCAGGCCCTGGACGCAGTGCTGCACATGGGGCCGCACCAGAGCCGAGTGGAGGGGGACGAATCACCTCCCTCTCCCTGCTGGTCGCTCCTCTTGAATGCAGCCCAGGATACAGTTGGCCTTCTGG
>NW_011250307.1:0-478 GCF_000146605.3 Meleagris gallopavo
GCGGCATTCGCGATGTAGCGCTACACCGATTTCTCAGCGGCTTTAAACTGGAACTTTAGTCGCTATGTGCAGTGGCAGAATCCCGCACGCTGTGCTGCGTCCGAAGTGCATAGCATTTGATTTAGTCTGGCAGTACGTTTCCGTGTGCGTTTCCGTGTGATGACCTCTACCTTACAATCACCAATAGCACTTAAATCAGCAATATCACATTACCATGCAGAAGTAACAGATTTAAGTCAAAAAAATTACAACTTTTCAACTAGAATCGACTCCATTACATTCCTCATTATGACGCTTACTCCCAGACTTTGGGGCATTTTATTGCAGAACCACCACCTGTGTCAAAAGTAGATGGCAGTTTCCCTCAAGAAACACCCGTTTCCTCACAAATATGTGGCTCATTCTATCCGAAATACATTTCTGTCCCCCGAAAGGTGGCATTTCTCCCAGAAACACCAGCTTGCCACTGATACATGAC
>NW_011250308.1:0-480 GCF_000146605.3 Meleagris gallopavo
TTGGAGGACTGTCCCCGTGGCTCAAAGCATTAATCAAAGAAGGCTTGTGTTGGCTATTGCTTATTCTAGTTGTGCTTTTACACTTTTAGTATATAGTTGTATAATGAGGAGTATTGACAAAGTCACACAGAAAGTTATGCTCCTGCAAAAAGAAAAAGGGGAATTGTTGGGAAATGGCTGCGAGAGCAGGGCAGACATGAGGCTGTGTACGAGCATAACTAGTGCGGCAGCACAGGATGCATTCTCATGAGAAAGCATTAGGAGTTAAGATAGGAGGCACAACATCCTTGGCAGCCTGTAAACAGCAGGCCTTAAACAGCAGGCCTACATCCGCAGCTATGCTCTGTGGATATGTGGGGGCGTGATAAGCGGATGAGCTCAGTGGCAGGGTGGAATGCTGGCTGAGCATTGGTTAAAGCTAGGCAGCCACCTAGACGCCACCTGTGCTCCAATAGTAGGTGAACACATGTGTAGTAGAAT
>NW_011250309.1:0-348 GCF_000146605.3 Meleagris gallopavo
ATGATTCTATGATTATAACAATGTGCTTTCCTCCATTTTCTGTTACAAAAGTACGTAACCGGTACTATTTTGGGGAGTTTGTCATGGCTTGCAGACATTTCTAGTTTTCAAAAAAAGAAATTCTGGTTTGAAGCACAAGAAAACCCACATTAAAGAATATGAATAAAATTGAGACATTTTTAGGAAAGTGAAAGAAAAAAAATAAATTACTATTCTAACAAAAGAACGACAGTTAAAAACAAAAGAACGACAGTACAAGAGTACAAGAGTCCTTTAGGGAACGAATCAATTTTGTTTATACTTAAAATAACTTCTGCAAATTTAATTTCCAGTAGTGGTATTTTAAAC
>NW_011250310.1:0-441 GCF_000146605.3 Meleagris gallopavo
GATTCTATGACCTCGTGTGCTCATGAAAATTACAGAGTGCAGACGGATTGGAAAAAGGGGAGGTGGAACAGGGAGGTGGGATTTGGGGTAGGGTCCCCAGCCCCAACGCTGGGTGGCACGGCTGCACCCGCACCGGGAAAGGCATTGTGACATCACAGGGCGGGGCAGGACTTCAGTCTTTATGAAGTCACGCTGGCAGCCTCCCTCAGCTCAGACACGTGGGGCGGTCACTCCGTCCTGGAGGTCACTGCTGGAGCTCCGCTCTGGGTGACAGCCACTTGTGTGTTGAGAGTGGTCCGTGGGAGAGAACAGGATGAAGGTCAGCCTGACTCTCTTCCTGATCTTACTTGCCTTCATGTCTCCAATTCCTGACTTTGCCAGCTGTCTCAGCTGGGCCCGGAATTGGGACGAAAAAGACTGCTCCTTCCCGACGGAGCAGCA
>NW_011250311.1:0-377 GCF_000146605.3 Meleagris gallopavo
TGCACATTCCACTTCCTTGCTGTTTCCACCGAGACCAACACATCTCTCCGTGCAGTTGTTACGGCACTTGGGAGCACCGCAGCTCTGCTGCCACCTGTTGGACACAATACAGTCATGAAGGCACTGCCCTGCATCCGTGCCTCTTGCACAAACCTGTGCTCCTTGCTCGGAGCACATGGCTGCACTCTGTGCACGATGTTGCTTACCACCAGAGAAGGCTCAGCTACCCAACACCGTTTTTGCTTCCATCTTGTCTGATAACTGCTCATTATGCACAGCCCTCATCTTTGCTTTGCTTTGGTGAGGTGGGGACTGCCATTGCTTCCTCAGTCCCACAGACCCCCTTTCCCATCCCCACACCTGCCCATCGGGAGATC
>NW_011250312.1:0-321 GCF_000146605.3 Meleagris gallopavo
CTTTCTAAGAGAGGTGCTCCAGCCCTCTGATCATCTCCGTGGCCCTTCTCTGGACCTGCTCCAAAAGCTCCACATCATTCCCGTGCTTGGGCCCCAGGCCTGGACGCAGTGCTGCACATGGGGCCGCACACCAGAGCCGAGTCGAGGGGGACAATCACCTCCCTCTCCCTGCTGGTCGCTCCTCTTTGAATGCAGCCCAGGATCTAGTTGGCCTTCTGGGCTGCAAGTGCACACTACTGGCTTATGTCCAGCTCTTTGTCCACCAGGATCCCCGACGTCCTCCCGCAGGGCGTGCTCCCAACGGGCGTTCTTACGCCCACG
>NW_011250313.1:0-369 GCF_000146605.3 Meleagris gallopavo
AAGCGAAGCAGCGCAGGCAGAGAAGAGAGCATCAGGTGACCTTGCCGGGAGTTATATCTCCTCGCTGACCGCAAAGCCCCCTGGGGAAACGGTAAGCTGCTCTTCTCCGCTGGACAGGCACCCGGAACTTGAGCATCAGCAGTCAAACCCCCAGTGCATTGCATGATGTTATGATGTGGAATACCGATAATGAAAAATCATGAAACCATGACATTCCACCCCTTATTCCACATCACTACATCATGCTTAATATAGACAAACAAAATATAAACACACGCACTAGGAATTACTGACTGCACTCCCTCAACATCAAGTTCCCTTGCGGTACACATTGAACATCCCCGTTTTCCTGCATCACCCACCAAGTGG
>NW_011250314.1:0-475 GCF_000146605.3 Meleagris gallopavo
AATTGGATAGGAATTCAAATAGCAACTTACCAGGATGGAATTACTGTATCAATGAATATACTAACTGAGGCAGATGAGAAAGAAATAGACCCTGTAGTCTGGGTCAAAGAAGGGAATAGAGGGGGGTTAAGAATAACCCCTTTGAAAGTAAAATTACAAGAAAAATATCAGATTATAAGACAAAGGCAATATCCAATTCCATTTGAGGGACGTATTGGCCTTAAATCTGTAATACAGGGATTACTAAGGGACGGGTTGTTGGAACCATGTATGTCGCCCTTCAATACCCCCATTTTACCAGTCAGTAAACCTGATGGTTCCTACCGATTAGTTCAAGACTTGAGAAAAATTAATGAAATAGTACTAAAAAGGCATCCAGTGGTTTCCAAACCCATATACCTTGATGAGTAAAAATCCCAAATGAAAACAGGTGGTTTAGTGTTATAGATTTAAAGGATGCCTTTTGGTCTATTCC
>NW_011250315.1:0-486 GCF_000146605.3 Meleagris gallopavo
CAGACAAACCAGCTGGATTAGCGTGGCCTGTGACCTGAGTTTGGAGTTAACACAGCAGGCTTTGCCCAAAGCAGAATGACCTGTAGGCACAGCGTCCAGCAGGTGGAAGTGACCAACTGCTGCAGCTTGAGCAGCGCTCTTGAGGGAAATCCTCACTGCAAACAAAGGCCCAGAAGAAGAGAGCAGCTTGTCCCTGTGTTCACATAGTAAGGCTGTCCTTTCTGATCTGTTGCCTCTCAGGTGGTGCCTACAGCTGTGCGATGTGCTCTGCAGGAAGTGCTGATGTTTTGCATTTAACCTTGTCTTTCATCTGGTTTTAAAGCTTAGAGGCAACCTTAATTTCTACAGCCATGAGCTTTGTGCCACAAGAGCTCTCCAGCTTCTGTGATGTGAGACTGTGTTGTGTCTACTTTAAGTCAGGCTTCGTTTTCCCTTTCTATTTTAAGGTAGGTAAAATTAATTTCTGGGCCAGGAGAAGAAGAAATG
>NW_011250316.1:0-372 GCF_000146605.3 Meleagris gallopavo
TACAAGCAGTCCTGCAAGCTTGAATGCAATGCATTCCGCATTATAAGTGCTTGCAGTTGCAAGCATTTGTCAGCGCTTGTGAAACACTGTGTCCTGCAATAAAAAGGGAATCCATGGGAAAGAATGGCAGCTGGAAGGAAAGATCTGGAGACATCATTAGAAAATAACTGATTTCTGATTACTTTTTGATAAGGTGTCTAGAGATACAGAAACTAGAAACATTATGAAGTCTAGGTGATGTGCAAATTCTGATTAAAAATACACTTAAAGCTGGATAATGACCCAAATCACATTTTATATCGTACAGCTCTTTATGTTGCCTTGTATGCTTTCTCTGTAGGACAGATAATTCTCTCTAACTCAGAGAGTTAA
>NW_011250317.1:0-312 GCF_000146605.3 Meleagris gallopavo
CACCTCAGCGTGCGCCGCTCCTCGGGGCAGTGTGTGCCAGGGCCCTCCTCGGGAAACATTTCTTCCTCCTATGGAAACCACCGGGCGCCCGGGCCGGCACTCTCGAAATAAACACGCGGTGCTGACAGACTCATTGCGGGCCGGGCGACGAATCCGCTGGTGGGACAGCGGTGCCGGTGCCCAGCGGGCCCATCTGTGTGCGTGGGGGAGAGAGAGGCAGCGGGCCTTTGGGGTCCGGGGTCCGGGGGGCGGTGTGGGGGCGGTGCAGACTGTCACTGAGACACGAGATGTCTCTGCAGAGCTGGAAGGTAC
>NW_011250319.1:0-496 GCF_000146605.3 Meleagris gallopavo
GTTTTCTACCAGAAATTCCAGTTTAGTCCCCAAAAATACGGCATTTTCTCCCAGAAATACCAGTTCTCTGCCCAGAAACATGACTTTTTCTCCCGGATATACCAGTTTTCTTCCTCAAAATATGACCTTTTCTCCCAGAAATATCCGTTTTCTTCCCAAAAATATCGCAATGTCTCTCAGAAATATCAGCTTTCTCCCAGAAATAGGATATTTTTGTGCCAGATATACCAGTTTTCTCACCAAGTCTCAACGTTTTCTACCAGAAAAACCCCAGTTTTTCTCCCCGGAAATAGGACATTGTCTCACAGAAATACCAGTTTTCCCGCCAAAAATATGACATTTTGTCCTAGAAATTGGAAATTTTCCCCCCCAAAATATGACATTTCCTCCCAGAAACTGCAGTATTCTCCCCAGAAATATCACGTTTTTCTCCCAGAAACGCCACATTTCTCCATGAAAGATGACATTTGGTGCCAGAAATACCCCATTTTCTCCT
>NW_011250320.1:0-500 GCF_000146605.3 Meleagris gallopavo
GTGAAAGTGCAGGCACTGTGATAAATTTGCATTAAAATGTATGGTACGTGAAGTATGTAAAATTTGTAAGCAAAATTACAGAATTAATTGATGCGTTAGGACCCTGTGGAGGTCATCTGGTCCCAACACTTACTCAAGCAGGGGCACCTACAGCAGGTTGCCCAGGACCATGTCCAAATTGCTTTTGAGCATCTTTGTGGAAGAGACTCCGCAGCCAATCTGGCCAACCTGTGATAGTGCTCAGTCACACACATACCATGGAAGTGTTTCCTGGCACTCATAGGGAACATCCTGTGTTCTAGTTTGTGTACACAGCCTGGCATTGGGCACGACTGAAAAGAGCCTAGCTCTATCCTCTTGACACTCTCCCTTTAGATAATTGTAGACTTGGTAAAATGCCCTCTGAGCCTTCTCTTCTCTAAGCTTAATGGTCCTTCTCTTCCCAGCCTACCCTCACAGAAGAGGTGCTCCAATTCCTTGATCATCTTCATGGCCCTTTG
>NW_011250321.1:0-499 GCF_000146605.3 Meleagris gallopavo
GTTTTTCATCTCTAGAAACACAGGTGTTTGAATAGTGCTGTTTTTCATGGGAGATGTGCCAGAATGTACCTGATGGACTATTTGCTGGGCCTTTCTACCACCCGAAATGTTACTGATATGATGGTAGTTCAGAAAGACTGTGCTGTGGATTTGTTTCCTGGACTCACATGAGAAGGATGGCTGTGGAGATGTTGGTCTTGGGGCAGGGGTTGTTAGAAGCTTTTGAGAGTGGCCTCTAATCATTGACCATGAAAAGGAATTGTAAGGCTCTGCGTGCTCAGGTGGGAGCAGAGCGAGGCCAGCAGGGAAGGCTTTTGAAAAATCCCTGTAATCAGTCCAACATAAAAAGATGTTTCTTCTCAGCTAGCTCATAAAATACCTGAAAATTATCATCAGCCAAGGAGGCGGCTCAGGTGTGCTTGTGAAGTTCAGGTGTGCTTTGTGGATCAGGTCTTTGCTTTTAGAGTTCCTCGGTGGCTGCTTGCTTTGTACTGCTGGT
>NW_011250322.1:0-302 GCF_000146605.3 Meleagris gallopavo
CAGGCTGCTCGGATAGTTGGCTGATCTGGGGAGACAGAACGCCTACGGACCAGGCGCAACATTTGCATGTTAGAAGAAGCTGAGGTCCTGCCCGGTGACTAAAACCAAGACGCCGGCTATTCGAGCTCCTCGATCGGGACCCATAAGGGTTTTCCCGAAAACAAATGTTTAATGACCTAATTCGAGCTGCGGTCCAATTTGCTAAGATTGACCGCCAGCCCAACCATGTCCTTCTCCAGCTTTGGAGACAGCTAAAGGCAATCAAACATTTCAAAAACTACCCTAAGAAACCCAAGGGTAAG
>NW_011250323.1:0-392 GCF_000146605.3 Meleagris gallopavo
GGGGCATGGCAGAAGACTGACCCCGTGGAGCTGGTTGTGACAGGTGAGAGTGCTGGGGACGATGGGTGGCTCTGATCGATGCCCACAGGGCTGTGTCTCATTGCTGTCCACTCTCTGCGCACAGATTCCGACTTACCCCCACCTGCCGTTTCCCTGCGCCAGGAGGGATGTGTGGAGATGGGGACCAACGTCACCCTCTGTGTGGAGACAAGGACCAATGTCACCATCCAGTGCAGGAACAAGGATAAGGGACCTCCTTCCTCCTGCACAAGGATGGGTGCTCAGCCCCTGTCCAGCGCCAGGACCCTGATGGTGCTGGCACGGCCTCTTTCACCCTCTTAGCAGTGACCCTGGCAGACTCTGGTACCTACAGATGCTCCTCTCGCAGCAGG
>NW_011250324.1:0-461 GCF_000146605.3 Meleagris gallopavo
GAATCATGAGTTTCTGTAGAAAAAGAGACCAAATTATCTTTCCTTAATAAGGAAATATAAACATATGTTGAGAAAAATAGTTGGTAGGAGTGAAAAGATTAATAAAAATTCAGCTTTGAGTAAACAATACATGAACCTCACACTTATTATGTATGTTTTTCACTGATAGAAATTTAAAAATTCATTGTTCATTATTCAGCTGTGGTATATCTATATTAAGTAGGGAATCATTTAAAAGGAGCTACTTATCCCTGTTTCCCATCCTTCTGGTTAATGAGTCTCACATTCTTTGCTCCTCAGAGTTTTCATTTCAACAACCTGTAGCCAGGTGTGAAGTGCACTCTCCTGGGAGCTGGAAAATGGAGGTTTGAACCTGCTAATTCTTAATGAACACTTCAATCTTTTGTCTCTTAAATCTCTTATACCAGTTCCACTGCCACCTTTCCCTCTCCCTCTCCTTC
>NW_011250325.1:0-578 GCF_000146605.3 Meleagris gallopavo
CACTTTTCTGACAAGTACCTTCCCTTTTCTCTCAAAAATACTGCTAGACACTCCTCAAGAGGACATTTCCTCCCATCTACACCCCGTTTTCTCCCCAAAGGACCCCTTTTCACACCAAAAATACCACACTTGCCCTCCAAGAGAAGTCAGTCTTTCCCACAATTGTCCACTTTTCTCCCACGTACTTGTCATTTTCTCCCAGAAATACCACATTTCACTTGGAACTTGGGCCTGTTCTTCCAAAAAGATGGTATTTTCTCCCAGGCATACCTGTTTTCTTCAAACTACCGCACGTTTTCTCCCAAAAAAGACTAGATGCCAAGTCCAAATAGGACACTTGCAACCAAGAATAGGACATCTTCTCCCACAAATACCACTTGTCTCCCAAGGATAGGACATTTTCCCTAAATGCTATGGCAGTTTGGCTAAGAAATACTCCTTTCCTTCCCTAAATGGGACATATGCACCCACAAATACCACGACTCCGAGAAATTCCTCCCAGTTCCTCCCAATTACACTCCATTACATTCCTCATGATGACACTTACTCCCAGACTTTTGGCATTTTACTGCGGAAAG
>NW_011250326.1:0-485 GCF_000146605.3 Meleagris gallopavo
GGGGAGGATCACCTCCCTCGACCTGCTGGACACGCTCTTCTTAATGCACCCCAGAATGCCATTGGCCTTTTTGGCCACGAGGGCACACTGCTGGCTCATGGCCAATCTGTCGTCCACCAGGACGCCCAGGTCCCTCTCTGCAGAGCTCCTCTCCAGCAGCTCATCCCCCAGCCTGTATTGGTGCATGCAATTCTTCCTCCCTAGGTGTAAGACCCTACACTTGCTTGTGTTGAACCTCATCCGGTTTCTTACTGCCCAGCTCTCCAGCCTGTCCAGGTCTCGCTGAATGGCAGCACAGCCTTCAGGCGTGTCAGCCAATCCTCCCAACTTCGTATCATCAGCAAACTTGCTGAGGTGACCACTATCCCCTCATCAAGGTCATTGATGAAGATGTTGAACAAGACCGGACCCAGCACAGACCCCTGGGGGACACCACTGGTTACAGGTCTCCAGCCAGACTCTGCACCACCAACGACGACCCTCTG
>NW_011250327.1:0-443 GCF_000146605.3 Meleagris gallopavo
CATCCAGGGGGTTCTGGACTCACCCAGAAGAGTCTGGAGACGTCCCAGGTGGGTTTTGGGGTGTCCAGGGAGTCCCCAGGTTGATCCCGTGGGCCCCTGGAAGGATCTGTAAGCTCCCACTATGGGGGCTGGGGACACTGTGAGCAGCTCGAGGACTTCCCAGGGGAAGTGGGGACAGCGCGTCAAGGTGTCACATCCCCAAAGTTGGGGACGCCCCAGAGTGTGACACCCTGAAGCTGGGGACACCCCTATGTCATCCCCACAGTGTCACAGCCCAAAGCTGCCAACAAATCTGTGTCACCCCCAATGGTGTCCCACCCCAAAGTTGAGGACACCCCCCCGTGTCACACCACCGAAGCTGGGGACCCCTCTCTGTCACTCCAACGGCGTAACAGGTTGGCGTTGGGGGACACCCCCCACCAGACTCAAAGCCCAGGGCCCCA
>NW_011250328.1:0-510 GCF_000146605.3 Meleagris gallopavo
CTTAGGATGGAAGGTTGAGTTATGGCATGCTGACCAGAAGAAAAAAGGTGACTCCTACCTTGTACTTTTTCTTGTTGTCTCTCTCATCATGCAGGTGACCTGAGGATGACCAAAGCCTGTTGCCGTGAGCTTTGCTGAACCCATCGATATTGTGGCTTAGAGGTATTACACCAGCACGTGGCATAGGAGAGCTCTGTAACTGTGGGAATGCGGTGTTGTTTCTGCAGTAGATATGAAAAAGAGCAATTGGTTTGAAGAAGTAGAACATAATGCATTTTTATCTGTAACTTATCCTTAGGAATAGTTGATCTGAGACGTAAAAATTCTGATAGGTTAGTAGCATGTTTTAGAAGCATTATTACTGAATTATGTGACTTAGTCTTTCTTGCAAAACTGCATCAGCTGTTAAATGTTCCAAACAAAGTGGGTCTAGTGTTAGGGATTAGAAAACACATTGTTAGGATAAGAAACTGCCAGCAACAGGAAACCAGATTTAGCAGACATCAAAGG
>NW_011250329.1:0-496 GCF_000146605.3 Meleagris gallopavo
CCCACTTTCTGTCACGCTCTCTCTCCCTGAGAGCGAAACAAATGTCGCTCCCCGAACTTCCAACAGCCTTATTAGAGAGGGTTTTGCTCTCCACTCTTTTCCTCCGAGCATGCACAAGCGTAGCCATGGAGAACAACACCAAAAAAGAATTGCCGCTCGAAATGAAGGCAGAGACGTCGTATTCACAGCTAGGCCTAGTGCATTCTGCATGTACCCGAGGCGAAGTGCAAACCGCTCCTCTCCGACGTGCGGACACGAGACCGCTCGCGCGTCGGAGAAAAGCAGCAGGCACAAGTCGCCCGTTCTCGGCAAGTGAGAAACACGAGAGCGCTGCTGACGGCTGAAAGCGGCACTCGGGGAGAAGCGCGATTTCTCGACCAGCGTCGGCAAACTCTCCGGAGCGGTTCAGCGCGAGTGCCGCTTTCTACGCATGAGAGCGAAGCAGTGCAATTCCGATGCCGAGAACGTGCGAATTCAGCCTCCTGCACTACCTCCG
>NW_011250330.1:0-493 GCF_000146605.3 Meleagris gallopavo
ACTTCCTTAAGTAACACATCACACAGAAAATCAATTAAAGAGGCAAAAATTAAAGATTTCAAATTGCAGTTCTTAAATGCTCAGATTATATCTTTGGGACAGGATTACTTATTCACACAGCAATCCTAAAGAACTTATCTCCATCTCTAATGATACATATTTTCCTCCAGGAAACAGTACACAAAACAAGCACACACACTGTGGAAAAGGAAACAAGAGGTATAAAACTATTATCATTTGCAGATTTTTTTATTTTATTTTTTGCTACATCTCTGTTTGATGTTCTGCTTATAAAAGCTGCATGCTGTGAAACTGTCCATTTTATTTTAGATCCTACAGCAGCTACTAGGTTGTCATCTCAAAAACTTGAAGTGTTTTTATGGTGACTTTTATTATTATTATTATTTACCATAAGGAACAAAAACAGTTAGTTTTTAAGTCCACATTAAAAACAGTTAAAAAAACCCCAAAGACGCAGTTTCATTTATTTTCC
>NW_011250331.1:0-490 GCF_000146605.3 Meleagris gallopavo
TTGGCAGGGAACCCTGAGCGTACTTAAGGGCTGGTAGGTATTTGGAGCTGGAAGCTGCTTCCTTCACTTGAGAGTGTGGGGGACTATTGGTCCTTGGAATGGGGTAAGTGGTTTCTTTTTTTCTTTCAGGGCTGTGATCTTGTCTTTTTGGGGGATCCCAAGTGCACAGAAGGGCTGCTAGGTGTAAGAGCAGCATCTGAATCTGGAGTCTGCTTCCTTTGGGGTGTGGGGTGAGCCCTTAGAATGGGGTGAGTGATTCCTGCTTGATTTCAGAGCTGTGAGCTCTGCTTTTCTGGAGGATCTCAAGCTGGATGGCTGTAATTAATAGGGCTATGTGCTAATTGCATCCATGCGGTGGGTGTTTTTAAGGGCATTGTGTGCATCCTTGTTGTGTTTTAAATGATGTTCTGCGTCTCTTCTGTATTTTCTATTTTTGCAGCCTGATGGAGTTGAAGGATTGCTGGCTCCTCCAGTCAGTGGTGTGAGATGT
>NW_011250332.1:0-478 GCF_000146605.3 Meleagris gallopavo
ATCATCTATTAACAATCACATGTAAAACTGTGGAGGATTTGGAAAAGTGCTCTTAGATTCCTGCATGTCTTACATCCCCTCAAAAATATTTCCTGAATAGCTGACTGACTCACCTAAGACAGTCTCCCTGCTCATTAAAAAGTCTTACATACATTTCTATGCCCAAACCATGGTTTTCTAGAACTGCTATGAAGCAAAAGTTTACAGGTTCAGGTCTCCCCTATCAAGACAGGCTGAGGGAGCTGGGCTTGTTCAGCCTGGAGACAAGAAGGCTGTGAGGAGACCTCACTGCAGCTTTCCAGTATTTAAAAGGAGATCATAAACAGGAGAGGAATCAATTTTTTAACTTGAGTAGATAGTGACAGGACAAGGGGGAATGGTTTTAAGGAGCAAAGGTTTAGATTAGATGGTGGGGAAGCTCTTTACAGAGAGTGGAGAAGTGCTGGGAGAGGCTGTGGATGCTTTGTCCTGGAGGTGT
>NW_011250333.1:0-464 GCF_000146605.3 Meleagris gallopavo
AAGGAAAGGAGTATTTCTTAGCAGAACTGACCATAGCATTTAAGGGAAAATGTCCTATCCTTGGGAGACAAGTGGTATTAGTGGGAGAAGATGTCCTATTCTTGGTTGCAAGTGTCCTATTTGGTCTTGTCATCTAGTCTTTTTGGGAGAAAACGTGAGTTGGTTGAAGAAAACAGGTATGCCTGGGAGAAAATACCATCTTTTTGGAAGCACAGGCCCAATTTCCAAGTGAAATGTGGTATTTCTGGGAGAAAATGACAAGTACGTGGGAGAAAAGTGGACAATTGTGGGAAAGACTGACTTCTCTTGGAGGGCAAGTGTGGTATTTTGGTGTGAAAAGGGGTCCTTTGGGGAGAAAACGGGTGTAGATGGGAGAAATGTCCTGTTGAGGAGTGTCTAGCAGTATTTTTGAGAGAAAGGGAGGTACTTGTCAGAAAGTGCTCTTTCTGGGAGAGAGTAGCATG
>NW_011250334.1:0-381 GCF_000146605.3 Meleagris gallopavo
CCCTCAACACAAGATCCAACAGAACCCCTAAGACTGCTCAATATTATTATTTACTTCTAGAATAAGTATGTTTGCTTTCATTAGAACAAAAGCTTGCACTGGCTTTCTCTCGTTCTCTTGTAGCATGAGAGAGGGTGATTCTAAAGTAATGACTTCTTTCCACCTCATTTTCTAGTAAGGAATTCTTTTCTGAACACCGTGGTGCCTGAAATAGTGAACTACAGCCCAGAGGAAAGACATTTTCAGTAGTACTACCAAAACTCTGTGAATGCATCAAGCATATTTTCACCACAAAGAAACCTGAACACTCAAGAGTGCCGCTGACTGCTGGTAATACCACTCAGCCCTACTCGCCCATGGACACAGCACTGAGGGCAAGCA
>NW_011250335.1:0-376 GCF_000146605.3 Meleagris gallopavo
TTTAGGGAAGGAAAGGAGTATTTCTTAGCAGAACTGCCATAGCATTTAGGGAAAATGTCCTATCCTTGGGAGAGAAGTGGTATTTGTGGGAGAAGATGTCCTATTCTTGGTTGCAAGTGTCCAATTTGGTCTTGGTCGTCTAGTCTTTTTGGGAGAAAACGTGAGTTGGTTGAAGAAAACAGGTATGCCTGGGAGAAAATATCATCTTTTTGGAAGCACAGGCCCAATTTCCAAGTGAAATGTGGTATTTCTGGGAGAAAATGACAAGTACGTGGGAGAAAAGTGGACAATTGTGGGAAAGACTGACTTCTCTTGGAGGGCAAGTGTGGTATTTTTGGTGTGAAAAGGGGTCCTCTGGGGAGAAAACGGGGTGTAG
>NW_011250336.1:0-371 GCF_000146605.3 Meleagris gallopavo
GGGATGCCATCCACAGAGACCTCAACAGGCTGAGCAGTGGCCACAAATCCAAGTGCAGGGTCAGTAGCTGGGATGAGGGAACAGCCACCACCAAAACATGCTAGGGGATGAAAGGACTGAGCGTAGTCCTGCTCCATAAGGCCTGGGAGTACTGGTGGGTGGGAGCTGGACACAAGCCAGCAGTGGGCCCTTCCAGCCCAGAAAGCCAACCGTATCCTGGGCTGCATCCAAAGATGCGCAGTCAGCGGGCCAAGGGAGGAGATCCCCATCCTCCTGCTCTGCGCTGGTGAGGCCTCCAGCTGCAGTGCTGCGTCCAGATGCGGAGGTCCTCCAGTGCAGGGAGGACATGGAGGCTGTGCGAGTGCATCCAG
>NW_011250337.1:0-355 GCF_000146605.3 Meleagris gallopavo
TTCTTTCTTTCTTTCTTTCGTTCTTCTTTCTTTCGTTCTTTCTTTCTTTCGTTCTTCTTTCTTTCTTTCTTTCTTTCTTTCTTTCTTTCTTTCTTTCTTTCTTTCTTTCTTTCTTTCTTTCTTTCTTTCTTTCTTTCTTTCTTTCTTTCTTTCTTTCTTTCTTTCTTTCTTTCTTTCTTTCTTTCTTTCTTTCTTTCTTTCTTTCTTTCTTTCTTTCTTTCTTTCTTTCTTTCTTTCTTTCTTTCTTTCTTTCTTTCTTTCTTTCTTTCTTTCTTTCTTTCTTTCTTTCTTTCTTTCTTTCTTTCTTTCTTTCTTTCTTTCTTTCTTTCTTTCTTTCTTTCTTTCTTTCTTTCTT
>NW_011250338.1:0-389 GCF_000146605.3 Meleagris gallopavo
GTAGGTGCCTTGCAAAGCTGTCTTGACAGTCTTGGCACGTTTGCTCTATTCTTAGAGCTTCCCGGGCTTCTGTGTCTTCTTGCCTTTAGCTTTTCCATGACAGGTGCAGCGTAGACACCGCTAAGCTGTTGCTTGTGCCTGAGCTAACTATAAGATAGTGGCTCAAACCTGAGAGTTAGGTGGTAGTGATGGGAAAATAAGTTTCAGTGCCTGTTAATACCTATCAGGCTAGGTAGATCTGCCAAATATTAAGGTAAATTGCCCAGTGAACCAGTGTAAGTAGCTTGAACTGATGGTTCTTGCCAGACGTGGGCTTCTGTCATAGACTCTCCTGTTAGCAGTCTCTGTGAGAGGTGCTCCTCTCTCCTGTCAACTCTAGAGAGGGGCAC
>NW_011250339.1:0-485 GCF_000146605.3 Meleagris gallopavo
GAAGGGGTGTGTGGGACTGAGGAAGCAATGGCAGTCCCCACCTCACCAAACCAAACCAAAAGAATGAGGGCTGTGCATCATGAGCAGTTCTCAGACAAGATGGAAGCCAAAATGGTGTTGGGTACCTGAGCCTTCTCTGGTGGTAAGCAACATGGTGCACAGAGTGCAGCCATGTGCTCCGAGCAAGGAGCACAGGTTTGTGCAAGAGGCCCGGATGCAGGGCAGTGCCTTCATGACTGTATTGTGTCCAGCAGGTGGCAGCAGAGCTGCGGTGCTCCCAAGTGCCGTAACAACTGCACGGAGAGATGTGTTGGTCTTGGTGGAAACAGCAAGGAAGTGGAATGTGCATTTCCCGGCATGCCCCGGAACCTCACTTTGCTGACTGGTCATTGTCTGCCCAGCAGGTAAGGGCGATGCACACCCGCCAGCGTTTACCCATTCCAGAGCCCGGCACAATAGGGTTCCCCCAGAGCTCTGAATTGCGT
>NW_011250340.1:0-375 GCF_000146605.3 Meleagris gallopavo
GAGGAAACAAGATGTGGTGGTTTGATACTGTGGGGCTATGATGGGTTACTGGAGTCTGAGGTGTCTGTGAATCAGTTGTCTGAGGATTCTACGAGGATGCTGAGGATACCAGCTCCTGTAGGTTGGATTACTTCACGTTCTGTCGCTGTTTCCCGATTCTAGATGCTGTGTCTCTGTGAGGATTCTGGGCTTCAGCTGTGTGGTGATCCCGATTCCTCACTAAGAGCAGAGATTCCCCGATTTGTAGCTGTGCAATATGATGTCTGTCCATATCCACCCCCGTGCCCACGTGCGTGGAATAGTTCTGAGTGGCTGACACAACCCAACGCAAAATACAATTTCTTGTAGATTATTACAAAAAACGAAAACCCCTTT
>NW_011250341.1:0-466 GCF_000146605.3 Meleagris gallopavo
GCTACGGCAAAGTCTCCGGAGCGGTTCAGCGCGAATGCCGCTTTCTACGCGTGAGAGCGAAGGAGTGCGATTCCGATGCCGACAAGTGCGAATTCAGCCTCCTGCACTACCTGCGAGTGGGGGGTTTTTTCTGCGCAGTCCTGAAAGGATCTCTCCCCACTTTCTGAAACGCTCTCCCTGAGAGCACTACAGCTGTCGCTCCTCGAACTTGCAAATGCCTTATTAGAGCTGGTTTTCCCTTCCACTCTTTTCCTCTCTGAATGCAGATGTGTAGCAGTGGAAACCTCACTAGCATGAATTGTGGCTACGAAAATAAAGGCAGAGACATAGTATTCAGAGGTAGGCGTAGTGCATTCTGCGCTCCTTTCCGATGCGCGCACAGGAGCCCGCTCACTCGTCGGAGAAAAGCAGCCGGCTGAAGTGGCCCGTTCTCGGCAAGCGAGAAACACGAGACCGCTGCTGACGG
>NW_011250342.1:0-392 GCF_000146605.3 Meleagris gallopavo
TTTGTAATTGCAGTTACAGTGTCCACAATGTTACAGAGGTGACTGCTGAGTTTTAGATGAAAAAAGAATTAATCCATATTGCTAGTGACTTATATTCTAATTTCAAATGTAACTTTTCATAGTCAGAACTTTCTTTTAAGCAGTTGCTGTGTAAGGGAGTCCTAGAACTTATTGCACAGAAAGTCATTCAGTGCAATGAAAGATTTTGCTTTTTAACCTTTCAGAAGCTCACTTAGTTGAGCAGTCAGGCCGTATTATTCTATATCTTGTCTAACATGAGGAAACAGTCCCAAAAGAAAGATATCCCAAATTAACGCCACACTTTGTTAAATAGAGACATTCTTGGTTTTCACCAAAGCTAATTTGATCCAGTTCAGTTAACTCATTTTTTT
>NW_011250343.1:0-322 GCF_000146605.3 Meleagris gallopavo
TCAATGGGATCAGGGAGGGGTGGAGCCTGGCTCTGCCCCACTCCACAGCCAAACTGCCCCCAGCTGTGCTCGCAGGGCGTGCACCCCCGCCCCCACGGTGTTGCCACAAAAACAAGGAGGGCAAGGGAATGCCCAGGCAAAGGCAAGGGCCAAGAGAACATGGAAGGAAATGCCAAGGATGACGGCCCAGACAATACGGCAGGGAACGCCAAAACTCAATGCCGACATGAATGTTGCAACACAAAGCCAATTGGTCATTAGGCCAAGAGAATGGGGGCAAGGAACAACAAACATAGGAGGACAAGAGAATGTAATAGTGAAA
>NW_011250344.1:0-312 GCF_000146605.3 Meleagris gallopavo
ATGTTCTTCTGCGGTGCAACAGAGAAGCATCGCTCTCAGCATCAGTCTGTGGAGGTCCTGCTCGTGAGCCCTTCTTCCCTGCTGGTGGTTACTTATTCTTCCAGAGGCAAGACCTCAACTTGTTCCCTCTACGGCTTTTCCCTCTAAAAAAAGCTCTCCTTCTCCTTCCACAGCTCTGCCCTTCTGTCCCCGTCACTCCCCCCGCTTCTTTCTAGAAGGAGACAAGTGCGAGCCAACGCGCTACAGGGCGTACTGAAGACAGAAGCCACTACGTATACAGAGAAGGCATCTCTGGTGGGAGTAGCTCTCGTG
>NW_011250345.1:0-499 GCF_000146605.3 Meleagris gallopavo
TCTCCAAGGTATTTCAGAAGTCGAGGCAGTCAGGTCAAGTCCCTGGTGAGGAGAAAAAAGGTGACAGCACACCTCTCAGGAAGGATAGAAAGTGTGACGCGGGGAACTACCAGCATGTCAGTCTCACCTCTGTGCTGGTCACGGATCATGGAGCAGATCATCCTGGAAGTGACTCTCAAGCACACATTCCAGTGCGTCACCACCCTGTGCGTGAAAAGCTGCCTCCTAATAACCAACCTAAACCTCCCCTGTCTCACTTGAAAACCATTTCCCCTTGTCCTATCGCTATCCACCCTCCTAAACAGCCGTTGCCCCCTCCTGCTTATGCGCTCCCTTCCGTAGTCTTGGAAGGCTGTCATGAGCTATCTCCAGAGCTTTCTCTTCTCCCACCAGAAACAAATCCCAGTTCCTCAACATTTCTTTCTTAAGAGAGGTGCTCCAGCCCTCCTGATCATCTTTGTTGGCCCTTCTCTGGACCTGCTCCAAAAGCTCCACATCA
>NW_011250346.1:0-343 GCF_000146605.3 Meleagris gallopavo
AGACCAACACATCTCTCCATGCAGTTGTTACGGCACTTGGGAGCACCGCAGCTCTGCTGCCACCTGTTGGACACAATACAGTCATGAAGGCACTGCCCTGCATCCGGGCCTCTTGCACAAACCTGTGCTCCTTGCTCGGAGCACATGGCTGCTACTCTGTGCACCATGTTGCTTACCACCAGAGAAGGCTCAGCTACCCAACAACATTTTTGGCTTCCATCTTGTCTGATAACTGCTCATTATGCACAGCCCTCATCTTTGCTTTGGTGAGGTGGGGACTGCCATTGCTTCCTCAGTCCCACACACCCCTTCCCATCCCACACTGCCATGGGAGATCAGGTTC
>NW_011250347.1:0-473 GCF_000146605.3 Meleagris gallopavo
GGCGCTCGAGGGAAGGAGACGCACCTCCTATCCTAAACACTGAACGCCTTCTCGTTCTTCTGCCTGGGGCAGGATGAGGAAGACAGAGCTTGAGCTTGAGCTAGGAAGATTTCTCAGAGCAGTGGGACACGTTAACAGCGAGCTTTGCAAACGCTGCCAGACTTCAGAAGGAAGCCTGGAAGGTGTTTAAAAGCGCCAAATCGCAGTGAAAGCGGCATGGAGGAACTGAATGGCAACAGGAGATACTGAAAGATGGCATGGCGGTTGTTTGAGAGCAAGTGAGTGTGGGGAGAGCAAGTGATGGATGGAGCACGGGCTGGATGAGGAAGTGGCTGGATGATGGTGGCACTCAGAGCTGCAGTCAGTGGCTGAGTGTCCAAGCGGAGCGCGGTGAGGAGTGGCTTCCTCAGGGATGGGTGCTGGGACTGGTGATGGGACCGGTGCCATTGAACGTCTCTATGGGCGGCGTGGAC
>NW_011250348.1:0-534 GCF_000146605.3 Meleagris gallopavo
ATCTTCTCCCCAGAGAATGCTATTTTCTCCCGGAAACAAAGCAGCTTTCTCACACATGGGTGGCATTTTCCAACCAACTATGCTACTCTCTCCCAGAAAGAGCACTTTTCTGACAAGTACCTTCCCTTTTCTCTCAAAAATACTGCTAGGCACTCCTCAACAGGACATTTTCTCCCATCTACACCCCGTTTTCTCCCCAAAGGACCCCTTTTCACACCAAAAATACCACACTTGCCCTCCAAGAGAAGTCAGTCTTTCCCACAGTTGCCCACTTTTCTCCCATGTACTTGTCATTTTCTCCCAGAAATACCACATTTCACTTGGAAATTGGGCCTGTGCTTCCAAAAAAGATGGTATTTTCTCCCAGGCATACCTGTTTTCTTCAACCAACTCACGTTTTCTCCCAAAAAGCTAGATGACAAGACCAAATAGGACACTTGCAACCAAGAATAGGACATCTTCTCCCACTAATACCACTTGTCTCCCAAGGATAGGACATTTTCCCTAAATGCTATGGCAGTTCTGCTAAGAAAT
>NW_011250349.1:0-489 GCF_000146605.3 Meleagris gallopavo
AAACTTCTTGTTAAGTCAGTATGCTTTGAGACTAGTAGAAACAAATTATGACAATATTTCCCCAAGTATTCTTTACCCTTTTTCATAGAGCTTCCCGTATAGCTGGCTACAGACGGAACTGATTCAAGCAAGCTACGCAGGACTGAGTCACAGTTTGAACTGATCAAAAGCTGCTTCGCAAGAGAATGATGCAATATCTCACCATTCCCATCCCTAAAGAAAACGTGGTCCGGCTGCTCAGCATCTGCAACTTCTGTCCTTGGAACCCACCAGTTCAGTTTCTTGGAGGTAAAAATCCATGATGGCTTTGACACAATGTTTCAGAAAAACTTTCAGGAACAGTATAAATCAACAAACACACGAGAAGCAGTTTTGTAAAGAAATTTGCATGTACGTTGCCTTGTTGATGAGGCTGGTTTCTTAGTCCTCATTTCGGCCCATTTGTGCTCACCGGTAGCTCAAAGGTCTTGCCAATTGCCTTTTACTAAG
>NW_011250350.1:0-442 GCF_000146605.3 Meleagris gallopavo
ATCATTAATTAAAAAAGTTGAAAATCAACAAATGCTGTTGGCTTTAGCAAGAGGAAACGTTCTGCGGCTCCTCTTGTAAAAGTGAATGTAGTGCTCTTGACAGAAACCAGTGTACTCAGTCATCTGAAGATGCACACAGCCTATATTCAATGACATCTTTTCTCCCCCTACCCCAAATCCCCAACAAAGCAAGAAAATTTAGATTCATCCTCCCTCCACCCTGATTTTCTCCCATAGTTTAACTACAGTAATCCTTAAACAGGCAGAAAGTCGATGCATTCTCTTCAGGTGATTCCTCCAAATTCTTCATTCTTGGCTCAAGTTTTATTCATTAATATTAGTCATCAGTTATTAAAGAAAAAGATAGTTTACTAAATGTTTATTTGTTTTTTGTTTTTTTTAACTTGTAAGTTAATTGGTATACCATAGTCTGGTTATATGT
>NW_011250351.1:0-523 GCF_000146605.3 Meleagris gallopavo
ACAAGGCCAACAGATCTAGTGAAGACTGGGCACATCTTGAAGGACTGAAGAGATCTTCGTGTCTAATAACGTCCACACCTTACCGAGGAACAGGACACGTTCAACTCGGGCAGCCCAAAACGCGTACAGAATGTGATGGTGGAGGCGCCAATCCTAGAAAGAAAGAAGAAAGCTTCACATACAGCACTGAACAACATCGCGGAAAAAAAGAATACTATTGAATTTAGAAACCCCAAGTCATGGACAGCACTCAGCACAAGCCTATTTGGGAGCCTACCTCTTCTTTGGGCATCACACGTGGTCAGAAGGGTGCATTTGGATCCAGGAAACTCCAACGAAGCGCCAAACGGGCAAACAGGGGAAGAAAGAGAAGAAGAACAGATCAAAAAGGGAAGAAAAATGCTGTTGAATCCAAACAGAAAAGAAGACAACATTGGGACATGGCTCTGACATACCTTCAGCACTGTAGAGACCTGAAAATGGGAAAGGAAAGCACCCAGTGAAAGCAACGTGAGCACAAGGG
>NW_011250352.1:0-468 GCF_000146605.3 Meleagris gallopavo
GGAGCATCTCTGAGAACTTCCACTTGTATGTATGAATTAATTGGTTTCAGAGAGAGATTTCAAAGAAAAGGGTATATTTTATGGGATGATACTACTTCAAAGCTGTATCAGTCACTTTAGTCACCTGTGGTGTAACACCGTAAATAAAAACAAAACCCCATCTGCAGGGCAAAATCAGGATTAAGTGAAAATTGAACAGGTTTTGGAGCCATTTCAACATTTTTTCCTTTGTATTTTTTTTTTTCTTTTTCTAGCTCCGGGAATGAGAAGAAGCTCTAAAGGAGCTAGAAGCCTCTCTGGATAAACTACAAGAGGTGCAGTAACTTAAGGTGCTCGTTGCCTTAAGTGCCATTTAGCTTGGTGTTTGTTAACTGAAGCCATCACGTGTTTGCCAGCTTTAGTGCTTTTTTTCTTTAAAGTGCTTGAAATACGGAATTGGAAGTTGATGAGATCGCTTCAATACTGAAG
>NW_011250353.1:0-508 GCF_000146605.3 Meleagris gallopavo
ACCAACTGGGCGTAGAAGCCCTTGGGAGCAACCCTGCGGAGGACTCGGGGATCCTGGTGGACAAAGAGCTGGACATAAGCCAGTAGTGTGCACTTGCAGCCCAGAAGGCCAACTGTATCCTGGGCTGCATTCAAAGAGGAGCGACCAGCAGGGAGAGGGAGGTGATTGTCCCCCTCGACTCGGCTCTGGTGCGGCCCCATGTGCAGCACTGCGTCCAGGCCTGGGGCTCCAGCACAGGAATGATGTGGAGCTTTTGGAGCAGGTCCAGAGAAGGGCCATGAAGATGATCAGAGGGCTGGAGCTCCTCTCTTAGAAAGAAATGTTGACGGAACTGGGATTGTTTGTGTGGGAGAAGAGAAAGCTCTGGAGATAGCTCATGACAGCCTTCCAAGACTCAAAGGGAGCGCATAAGCAGGAGGGGCAACGGCTGTTGAGGAGGGTGGATAGCGATAGGACAAGGGGAAATGGTTTGAGTGAGACGAGGGGAGGTTTAGGTTGGTTATTAGGG
>NW_011250354.1:0-326 GCF_000146605.3 Meleagris gallopavo
GAGCGGTTTGCACTTCGCCTTGGGTACATGCAGAATGCACTAGGCCTAGCTGTGAATACGACGTCTCTGCCTTCATTTCGAGCCGGCAATTCTTTTTGGTGTTGTTCTCCATGGCTACGCTTGTGCATGCTCGGAGGAAAAGAGTGGAGGAGCAAAACCCTCTCTAATAAGGCTGTTGGAAGTTCGGGGAGCGACATTTGTTTCGCTCCCAGGGGAGAGAGAGCGTGACAGAAAGTGGGGAGCGATCCTTTCTGGCCTGCGGAGAAAAAAGCTCCCTACGGAGGTAGTGCAGGAGGCTGAATTCGCACGTTCTCGGCATCGGAATT
>NW_011250355.1:0-449 GCF_000146605.3 Meleagris gallopavo
GCGGTGCAGGTAATATTAAGAGGCCATGCGAAACATGGGCCAATTTGCCTGCCGAAACCGCGCCGGGTTACTAATGTGAGACAGTCCAGACTCCCGGGTGGGCAGGACGAAATATCAAAAACAGTGCAAGAATTTGAAAAAGTGGGCATTATAAGACCTGCCCCTTACAACAGCCCATACAATTCCCACAATATGGCCAGTGCGAAAGTTGGATGGCACATGGAGAATGACAGTAGATTATAGGGAATTAAAGAAGGTCACGCCTCCTATTCATGCAGCCGTACCCAATATTGCTTCCCTAATGGACACATTGAGTAGGGAGATAAAAAACCTCTCGTTGTGTCCTACATTTCGCAAATGCGTTCTTCAGTATCCCAATTCCTGAAGAATCGCAAGATCAATTTGCATTCACATGGGGAGGCAGGCAGTGGACCTTTCAGGTCCTGCCA
>NW_011250356.1:0-515 GCF_000146605.3 Meleagris gallopavo
CTTTTTGGATTTCAGAAAACCGTTTAATGCTATTTCTCACAATATCCTTTTGGACAAAATGTCCAGCATATAGCTAGATAGAAACATAATGTGATGGTTGAGCAACTGACTGATAGGTCGGGTTGAAAGGGTTGTAGTAAATGGAGTTACGTCAGACTGGCAGCCAGTCACAAGCAGGGCTTCTTCAGGCTCCATTTTAGGGCCAGTTCTCCTTAATGTTTTCATAAATGACTTGGATGTAGGACTAGAAGCTGTTTAGAGCACGTTTGCTGATTAAAATAAATTTGGAGAAGCTGCTGACTCCCTTGATGGTGGAGAAGCCTTGCAGACAGATCTAGACAAATTAGAGAACTGGGCAATCACCAACTGCATGAAGTTAAACAAGAGTGTGTGCTTTCTGGTCTTGTCTTTGTTGCAAGGAGGTTCACTTCAGACACAGATTTTCTATGGAGTATTTGTGGTAGTAAGGATCCACTTAAAACCATTTAAATGTATTTCAGGCTGTCCTATGGCTG
>NW_011250357.1:0-372 GCF_000146605.3 Meleagris gallopavo
TTGTCTGAAGCCAGCTACATTTCTGTGGAAAGGGGAGAAGGCAAAGGAAAGGATAGAGCGCAATTGCTTGGATTGAATTGAGTATCAGACAAAAGTAAGATCTGGTCTGTTAGACCCCGCCCTTGAGGAAGGAAAGCTTTTGTTTATGGATGGATCCTCGAGGGTGGTGCAAGGAAAAAGACATAATGGAAATGCTGTAGTAGAGGGAGCGAAGGGGGAAGTGAGAGAGATGGGCGAGCTGCCTAATGATTGGCTGCACAGACATGTGAATTATATGCTTTGAACCGAGCACTTCATCTCCTTAAAGGAGAAGAAGGAACCATATATACTGATTCAAAGTATGCGTATGGAGTAGTACACACTTTTGGAAAG
>NW_011250358.1:0-541 GCF_000146605.3 Meleagris gallopavo
GATCCTGAATATATGCCATTGGCCATCACAAACACCGATTGCCTCACAAAGATGTGGCACATCCCACCAGAAAGACCATTTCTAGCCCCCAAAAGATGGCATTTACTCCCAGAAACGCCAGCTTTCTCACACATTCCTCACCTTTTCCCCCCCACATAAGACCTTTTCACCCAGAAATGACAGTTCTCTTAGGAATACCTCCCAATTCCCCCTAATCTGCTACACCACACTCCGCACTATGACACTTTCTCCCCAAACTAGGACACTTTCTCCCAGAAAGGCCGCTTTTTCCCCCCCAAAGTACACCGTTGGCTTCCAAAAAGAACACATTCTCCCCAACAAATACCTCCCTTCTCCAATACAATGACATTACCTCCCAGTAATGCTACCTTGGGCCCAAACATTTGGACAGCTTCTCCCACAAATACTACTTTTCCATCCAAAAGAGGACATCTTCTCCCCAAAGAATGCTATTTCTCCGGAAACAAAGCAGCTTTCTCACAAATGGGTGGCATTTCCAACCAACTATGCTACTCTCTCC
>NW_011250359.1:0-398 GCF_000146605.3 Meleagris gallopavo
CAAGGTGGTAAATAAATTTTTTGTACAAACAATCATAAGCTTCATTTTGTTAGACCATCTAAAGACTGTACTTTTATATTTATTAGAAACTTTCTTTTTAATTTACTGCAGGGAAAAAGGATAAGTGAACAAACAGGTCAGTGAAGAAATAATTCACATTATAGAACAAATTAAGATTCACAAGCAGATCCTATGCCCAATACAGGTTTCTTTCTATTTCCAGAGATAAATTAAATCTCTATCTGGAGGGCTTACTAATTGAAAAGACAAGCAAGCATGTCCATACTACAGGGATAATTTAGAAAACAAACCAAAAAATACCTTCCTGATAAGACTATTCATTACAATAGCGTTAATATGTTCACGTTAATTGATTTCTTAACACTAAAATTCATTTT
>NW_011250360.1:0-431 GCF_000146605.3 Meleagris gallopavo
TTGCACTGAGCTGAGGACAGAGCCTCAGTAGGGCTGAGCTGCAGTTGTTAAACTACATTGAAAAAAGATCTGTGCTTATGTTTTAGCATTTATTTCTGCTTCAGAACTATATTTGGATTCTACCAGCTGTAGTTATCAAGAAACATGCAAATTTAAAAAACAAAAAACAAAAAACAATAACAACTTAGAGAACTCAAAGTTTAGTAAGATTTCATTTTCTATGTGAAAATGCTTCTGCTTTGCTTATCACTGCAGGATTTGTAGGAAAAGAAAAAAATAATAATAAGTTCTGCTGCCTTGCTTTCTGTGATCAATGGAAGAGCTGAGTTCAGAAGATAGAGTATCACCTGCTGGGGTGGAGAGGCTCTATTTAAAGTTTTAGAAGATAATAAAACATTCACAGAAGAAATGAACTTTGGTGCATTGTTTGG
>NW_011250361.1:0-495 GCF_000146605.3 Meleagris gallopavo
AACTCAGCTCTGGAACAGATCACATTGATTTCTACTATACAGTAAGCAAAGAAGACATCTGAATCTCAGGGCAAGACCATACTGCTATTTTGTCCTTTTCACAATAACATGTAGATACTATTAGGAAATGGTAAACTTATCTGAGGCCAGAAAAATTGCTTTGTTTCGCCCAGTGCTCTTCAACATTTTTCAATGACCTAGACAATGAAATTTAGTGCACCCTCAGCAAGTATGCAGATGACACCAAGCTAAACAGTGCAATCAATACATTGGAGGGAAGGGAAGCCATCCAGAGGGACCTGGACAAGCTGAAGAAGTGGGCCCATGAAAACCTAATGAGGTTCAATAAGGCTAAAGTGCAAGGTGCTGCACTTGGGCCAGGACAGTCCCAAGTATTTATACAGACTGGAGGAAGAACCCCTTGAGAGCAGCCCTATGGAGAAGGACTTGGGAGTCCTGTTGAATGAAAAGCTGGACATGAGCCAGCAGTGTGCG
>NW_011250362.1:0-489 GCF_000146605.3 Meleagris gallopavo
TGATGATCAGTGCCCGTAATTTGGATCCTAAGCGGGGTGGCCCATGTTGCCTGCAACATTCTCAGGGCACTGGGTCTGCCATCCCAGGGTCTTTCATTCAGGTCTCGCAAGGTTTCATACAGTCATTTTGTCCACCCCTGCAGGGACTGGGAGTCTGTCTTCAAGGCAGCCTTAAGGAATTACCGATTATAACGTTCAATGAGGCCTGCCCCTGTCGGATTATACGGCAGGTGGAATCGCCATTCGATGTTATTTTCTTCTGCCCAGGGCAATGTGGTGTGCACGTGTCTGCTGCTACAGATGACCAAAACAGATTAACCTCAAGTTTCTTATTCCTGCAGTGATCAAAGTCATTCACACCAGTCATTAGCCACGCCAGCTGTGTTCTAGAACAAGTGGAGATTGATATCCAATGGCAGCCACAGGAAGAGAAAATTATTTTGTTGAGTTAAAGACATTCCACTGCTTTGTCTTTATGAAGCATTTCAT
>NW_011250363.1:0-486 GCF_000146605.3 Meleagris gallopavo
CACCGCTATGGCCGCCACACCTCAGGTATTTATAAACTATTTATAAACCTGGATCAGGTCCCCTCTCAGTCGTCTTTTCTCAAGGCTAAACAGACCCAGTTCACTTAGCCTTTCTTCACAGGGGAGATGCTCCAGGCCCTTCACCATCTTTGTGGCCCTCCGCTGGACTCTTTCCAAGAGATCCCTGTCTTTTTTGTACTGGGGAGCCCAGAACTGGACACAGTACTCCAGATGAGGCCTTACCAGGGGCAGGAGTAGAGGGGGGAGGATCACCTCCCTCGACCTGCTGGACACGCTCTTCTTAATGCACCCCAGAATGCCATTGGCCTTTTTGGCCACGAGGGCACACTGCTGGCTCATGGCCAACCTGTCGTCCACCAGGACGCCCAGGTCCCTCTCTGCAGAGCTCCTCTCCAGCAGCTCATCCCCCAGCCCTGTATTGGTGCATGCAATTATTCCTCCCTAGGTGTAAGACCCTACACTTGC
>NW_011250364.1:0-446 GCF_000146605.3 Meleagris gallopavo
GCTGTATTGGGTGACTGGTTTCTTTGTCCAGACAGTTGCCGTTTGTCACCAGTGGGATTCTGCGGGGCTCCATTGTAAGGCCATTTCTCCTTACTGCTTTTACTGTTGATTCCAATAAAGATCTGGAAATAGTATCAGTCAATTTGTGGATGATGCTAAGCTGGGAGGAGTGTTGACCTCCTTGAGGATAGAGAGGCCTTGCAACTGAGATCTGGACAAAATGAGGGTGGTCCCCATCTGCACAAAGAAGAGCGAGCGCTGGGTTCTGCACCTGGGATGGGGTGCCCCTGGCTCTGTGTGCAGACATTGGTGGTGAGGGGCTGGAGCGCGAGCCTGGCAAAAAGGGATCTGGGTTGATGGCAAATGGAATCTGAGCCGGCAGTGCGCCCTGGCAGTCAGAAGGGTCAACCATACCCCGGGGTGCGTCAGGCCCAGCACTGCCAGGC
>NW_011250365.1:0-475 GCF_000146605.3 Meleagris gallopavo
GCTTCCCGGCGCTCCTACTGCCTCGGGCCGGGAGGGAGGTGGCAGATGGAAAGTGTCGTGGCAGTCCCCAGCCCCACACGGACGCAGCCCCGAGGCGGTCCCCGTGCTGGGTCTCGCCCGCTCAGCGCCAGGATGGGCTGCAGCACCGCTCCTGTGCTGGCTGTGGACCCGTGTACCTTTGCTGTGGGTGTCTGTCGGTCCAGAGGCACGCCCCGCTGCGGGGCCGTCCTGGCTCCTCCTGTTCCGCCTCGTGCCGGCGGGTTGCTCCTTGTTGGCGCCAGCCATGCCGGAGCTCATCCTTCAGACGCGTCTGCTCTCTGCCAGATGCTCCTTCAGGATGCGGGACCCAGCGCCGTGAGCGCCTTCATACCCCTCCGGGTGGCCGTGTCACAAACGTCGCCACGGCAACGCGGTGACAGCGTGCTCGGTGCTGGCCGTGGCCCATTATGATGCCGGCACCGGCAGCCTGCTGCCC
>NW_011250366.1:0-466 GCF_000146605.3 Meleagris gallopavo
TGCAGCCTGGTGCTGTCCTCCTGCTGGCTGTAGGATGCACAGACCAAGCCCAGGACAAGTGATCAGCTCAGGTCCGGGGTGGCCTGGGAGCAGCATCAGTACTGCACTTCAGTGGTGACAGCATCACCAGACTCCATCATCCTCCCAAAACAGAAGAGATGATATTGCTGCCTTGTGTTTCTGTAGGTGACACCCAGCCAGGACAGACACCTGCTTCACTCACTGTAGCGGGTCGTGCTGGCACTCCACCACACAGGGTCGGCCTGAGGCAGGGCTCAAAGCCCTCAGGAGACGGCTGGTCTGGGCATCTCACCCCTACAATTAGGGGCCTGGGGCCTGGCTCCCCGGTTTCAATGGAGGGGGACTGACATGCAGCACAAAGCCAGGATGGAGCACGGACCTGCTCGGGAGCTTTCTGCGCTTCCTACTGCACTGCTGCTCCAGACCAGGCTCAGCTACTCGAAAG
>NW_011250367.1:0-490 GCF_000146605.3 Meleagris gallopavo
ATCTACCTTGATTTTAGAAAGGCGTTTGATACTGTCTCCCACGACATCCTTATAACAAAGCTGAGGAAGTGTGGGATAGACGAGTGGACAGTGAGGTGGGTTGAGAACTGGCTGACTGGCAGAGCGCAGAGGGTCGTCGTTGGTGGTGCAGAGTCTGGCTGGAGACCTGTGACCAGTGGTGTCCCCCAGGGGTCTGTGCTGGGTCCGGTCTTGTTCAACATCTTCATCAATGACCTTGATGAGGGTATAGTGGCCACCCTCAGCAAGTTTGCTGATGATACGAAGTTGGGAGGATTGGCTGACACGCCTGAAGGCTGTGCTGCCATTCAGCGAGACCTGGACAGGCTGGGAGAGCTGGGGCAGTAAGAAACCGGATGAGGTTCAACACAAGCAAGTGTAGGGTCTTACACCTAGGGAGGAATAATTGCATGCACCAATACAGGCTGGGGGATGAGCTGCTGGAGAGGAGCTCTGCAGAGAGGGACCTGGG
>NW_011250368.1:0-395 GCF_000146605.3 Meleagris gallopavo
AATGTCATATTTTCGGGGAGAAACCTGGCATTTCTGGCAGGAAATGTCATCTTTTTCTTGAGAAAAGAGGCATTTCTGGCAGAAAATGTCATGTTTTTCTTGAGAAAAAGAGGCATTTCTGGCAGAAAATGTCCTACTTGTGGTGAGAAATCTGGCATTTCTGGCAGGAAAGATCGTATTTTGGGTGAGAAAACTGGTAATTCTGGGAGAAAATGTCCTACTTTGGGCTAGAAAAGTGTTATTTCTGGCAGGAAATGTCCTAATTCTGGGAGAAAGCTAGTGTTTCTGGGGGAAATTTTCAAATTTTCTGTCAGGAAAACTGTCATATCGGAGAGGAAATGTCCTATTTGGGGGGAGTAAACTGGTATTCCTGCAAGAAAATTCGATATTTTTTT
>NW_011250369.1:0-469 GCF_000146605.3 Meleagris gallopavo
TGTTTGGGGTATGCTTGATTCCTGGAATTAGGGCTAGGTTGCAGGAGAAAACCAGCTTCACCTTAGCAGGTGTGTTTCCTGATCCGAGAACAAACGGAGACGTACCTCTGGCTTTTTTCTACATCCTTTTTGGCATCTTTTTCCCAGCCCCAGGGGTTCACAGCTGTTTCCTGGAGCATCCGTGTGTCCAAATGTGGGTGCCACAGGCTGAAATCACCGTGCAGCGATGGCACGGAGAGGCCTCCTTGCTCTGGAACCTACCACAGACAGACAGACAGCACCTGGGATGTGATCTGTGGAGAGAAGAGGAGCGCTCTTGGTGGAAGCCAGATGACCCAGGACAACTCCTGAGGAATCTGCAAACCAGCACAGAACTGTAGAGCACATCTCCAGCTGCCTTTGCCTCTGCAAGCTCCCACTGAGCCACTGCAAATGACCCAAAATCTTGCTGCAGCCTCAGGACTTATTT
>NW_011250370.1:0-444 GCF_000146605.3 Meleagris gallopavo
AATATCAATTGAATCAGCAATATCACATTACCATGCAGAAGTAACAGATTTAAGTCAAAAAAATTACAACTTTTCAACTAGAATCGACTCCATTACATTCCTCATTATGACGCTTACTCCCAGACTTTGGGGCATTTTATTGCAGAACCACCACCTGTGTCAAAAGTAGATGGCAGTTTCCCTCAGAAACACCCGTTTCCTCACAAATATGTGGCTCATTCTATCCGAAATACATTTCTGTCCCCCGAAAGGTGGCATTTTCTCCCAGAAACACCAGCTTGCCCACTGATACATGACCTTCCCCCCCAGGTAAGAAATTTCTTCCCACGCTCTACCAGTTCTCTTGAAATTCCACACATTTTCCTACCAAAAATAACTACTTCACATATCTAAATGGGACATAGACTACAAAAGCATGACAATTTCTCACACATATACCATTTG
>NW_011250371.1:0-351 GCF_000146605.3 Meleagris gallopavo
GGGGATGAAAGGACGGGTAGGGGATGCTTGTGGGGATGTGTAGGAGATGGAAAGCTTTGAACTCCTTCCTCACCAGGCTCTCGTCTCTCCATGTGCAGAGGCTGCAGGCATCCAGGATGAAGTAGAGGCTGAGGCTAAAGATGAGGGCAGCAGTGCAGTCCCTCACCACCGCCAGCACCAGGTTCCCACGGGATGCCACCTCAGCACCTGTGAGATTGGGCTGTTTGGGTGTCCTCAGCACAGGGCAGGGACGCAGTGACATTGCCACTCACAGGGGACACTGGGGGCACACAAATGTGGGTCTCTGGACTAATTCTCTTCTGTGGTCCTTGAGTGGTAGGAGCACCTATA
>NW_011250372.1:0-463 GCF_000146605.3 Meleagris gallopavo
CACTGCAGGCCCTCTCCCTACTGCACGTGCTCAGCGACAGCACGAGAGCATCTCCTCCTGCCATGAAGCTGGCAGCCGGCAGCGGGGAGCGGGGAGCAGGGAGGCAGCAGCTGGGGCACGGAGCTGTCAGCAGAACAGGAAGCGCACGCTAAGCGAGGTGCGTGCGGGTCAGACCCACAGCCAGGAACACTTCAGCTGCAGGGCCAGCGCTGGGCCTGCCTACATCCGCCCGGGCAGCTTCTGCCAGCTCCCGCACAGCTTCTCCCCTTTGCACTTTCTCTTGGCAGGGGGACGAGGGAAAACCAGGCTAACAGGCAGAGACCTGATGCGGGCCGCAGCCTGCCGTGCCTGCCCAGAGCATCGGGAGCGCTACGGCCGTACGCAGGAAGCTTGACTGCTGTGCTAAGACACGGCTAGGAAAGCACTGCTTGTCCTTCTTGCCACCGTGGCTGCGTCCATACGG
>NW_011250373.1:0-491 GCF_000146605.3 Meleagris gallopavo
TACGCCTACCTCTGAATACTATGTCTCTGCCTTTATTTCGAGCCACAATTCATTCTAGTGAGGTTTTCCACTGCTACACATCTGCATTCAGAGAGGAAAAGAGTGGAAGGGAAAACCAGCTCTAATAAGGCATTTGCAAGTTCGAGGAGGGACAGCTGTAGCGCTCTCAGGGAGAGCGTTTCAGAAAGTGGGGAGAGATCCTTTCAGGACTGTGGAGAAAAAAGCCCCCACTCGCAGGTAGTGCAGGAGGCTGAATTCGCACTTGTCGGCATCGGAATCGCACTCCTTCGCTCTCACGCGTAGAAAGCGGCATTCGCGCTGAACCGGTCCGGAGACTTTGCCGTAGCTGGCCGAGAAATCGCGTTTCTCCCCGAACGCCGCTTTCAGCCGTCAGCAGCGGTCTCGTGTTTCTCGCTTGCCGAGAACGGGCCACTTCAGCCGGCTGCTTTCTCCGACGAGTGAGCGGCTCCTGTGCGCACATCGGAAAGGAG
>NW_011250374.1:0-513 GCF_000146605.3 Meleagris gallopavo
GACACATCTCACACCACTGACTGGAGGAGCCCAGGCAATCCTTCAACTCCATCAGGCTGCAAAATGAAATCAGAAGAGACGCAGAACATCATTTAAAACAAGGATGCACACAATGCCCTTAAAAAACACCCACCGCATGGATGCAATTAGCACATAGCCCTATTAATGACAGCCATCCAGCTTGAGATCCTCCAGAAAAGCAGAGCTCACAGCTCTGAAAGAAAGCAGGAATCACTCACCCCATTCTAAGGGCTCACCCCACACCCCAAAGGAAGCAGTCTCCAGATTCAGATGCTGCTCTTACACCTAGCAGCCCTTCAGCGCACTTGGGATCCCCCAAAAAAGAAAGATCACAGCCCTGAAAGAAAAAAAGAAACCACTTACCCCATTCCAAGGGCCAATACTCCCCCACACTCCTCAAGTGAAGAAGCAGCTTCCAGGTCCAAATACCTACCAGCCCTTAAGTACGCTCAGGGTTCCCTGCCTAAAAAAGAGAGAGACCAGCTCCACAAG
>NW_011250375.1:0-496 GCF_000146605.3 Meleagris gallopavo
ACAGTAGGATTGAAAAACAGTTATTGGCTGTCTATTCGGCATTGCAGGCAATAGAGCCAATAACTCAAACGGCTGAAGTTATAGTCAAGACCACTCTGCCGATTCAGGGGTGGGTAAAAGATCTGAGCCACCTTCAGCCAATGGGCAGAACTGCGAGCCGTGTGGATGGTTATAACTAAGGAACCCGGTGATGGTATCCTGAACACCTGTACAGATAGTTGGGCTGTGTACCGAGGGCTCACTCTGTGGATTGCACAGTGGGCCACCCAGGAATGGACTATCCATGCCCGGCCGATCTGGGGGCAAGGACATGTGGTCAGACATATGGAATACAGTCAAACACAGGACTGTACGTGTCTACCATGTTTCTGGTCATCAGCCCCTACAGTCACCGGGAAATGATGAAGCCGACACGCTGGCCCGAGTTCGATGGATTGAGCCTTCACCATCCCAGAACATCGCCCGTTGCTTACATCAGAAGCTACGGCATGCGGGA
>NW_011250376.1:0-481 GCF_000146605.3 Meleagris gallopavo
TTCTTGGTGTCTTCTGTAATAGCCTTTCTTCAAGTGCTGCTTAACTTCAGAAGTCTGTTGATCTTGCAGTTTTTATTCAGCTGAGCCAGAACCTGTTGGATATTTTCCATTACACTTACATTCTATTCCTTCAGAGATCTCATTCCTAAGAATTCTGAAATCCTTTCTATTAGCAGTTTTCCCAGATGCCCTGGAAGCCTTGGATCAGGCCTTTGATTTTATCAGTCATGTTGCTGAGAGTACAAGTCTTTTGTGAGTTTTTAAAGAAAAATCGTTCTATCCTGATAGCATTGGTGACTGTTAGGGAAAGACAGATCTGCGCCTCTATTAATGGATTAGAGATTCTTTGTTAAGATAATGTATGTTTGGATTTGAGCTTGCATGTTTGGCAGTTATGGACATGAGCATGTAAAATTAAAAATACTTTTTCTGAAATGAGCTAATCTTTAAAACTATGGGCTATAGATCTTGCATGTATCCC
>NW_011250377.1:0-528 GCF_000146605.3 Meleagris gallopavo
CTTTCAAGATTATAAAATGCACAGTAAAATGATTGCTTAAATGCGGGGTGGGAGTAAAAGGTAAAAGGGGGGAGAGGGAGGAAAGATGTGTTGGTGAGTGCTTGGGGAAAGCTGGTGGTGGGGAGGGTGCGAAGCTCTGCAGGTGTTGGGAATGGAGATGTCCCCTGCGCCGGGGCAGCCGTGCAGGATAAGGGGGGAAGAAGGCAATGTGAATCTGCTCTGCTCTGATAGTGACAGGAAGAGAGGCTGTGCCAAGTGAGAAACCAGACTGGGCTTTGGTGGCTGCTGGGCACAGCTGGGGAGCTGGGTTGTCCTGGGCCCGTCTGGGTGAAGGGAGCAAGGTGAGGATTTAGGATTCTGCCTAAATGGAGGAGTAAGGATTACACCATGGAGATGTGGCACTGGGAGACCTGATCAGTGGGCAGTGGGTGGGGGGAGAGGGGGTTGGGTGAGTCTTGGTGGTCTTGGAGGTTCTTTTTCCCGAAACCTTTAACGGACTCCATAGTTACAAGGATGCTGTACTGTTCT
>NW_011250378.1:0-479 GCF_000146605.3 Meleagris gallopavo
GGACACAGAACGAAGGGGATAGGCAGCCTTCTGGGCACCATGAAGCGCAATTCAGAGCTCTGGGGGAACCCTATTGTGCCGGGCTCTGGAATGGGTAAACGCTGGCGGGTGTGCATCGCCCTTACCTGCTGGGCAGACAATGACCAGTCAGCAAAGTGAGGTTCCGGGGCATGCCGGGAAACGCAGATTCCAGTTCCTTGCTGTTTCCACCGAGACCAACACATCTCTCCGTGCAGTTGTTACGGCACTTGGGAGCACCGCAGCTCTGCTGCCACCTGTTGGACACAATACAGTCATGAAGGCACTGCCCTGCATCCGGGCCTCTTGCACAAACCTGTGCTCCTTGCTCGGAGCACATGGCTGCACTCTGTGCACCATGTTGCTTACCACCCAGAGAAAGGCTCAGCTACCCAACACCATTTTGGCTTCCATCTTGTCTGAGAACTGCTCATTATGCACAGCCCTCATCTTTGCTTTGG
>NW_011250379.1:0-498 GCF_000146605.3 Meleagris gallopavo
CTTGTCCTATCGCTATCCACCCTCCTAAACAGTCGTTGCCCCCTCCTGCTTATGCGCTCCCTTCGAGTCTTGGAAGGCTGTCATGAGCTATCTCCAGAGCTTTCTCTTCTCCCACAGAAACAATCCCAGTTCCCTCAACATTTCTTTCTAAGAGAGGTGCTCCAGCCCTCTGATCATCTTCGTGGCCCTTCTCTGGACCTGCTCCAAAAGCTCCACATCATTCCCGTGCTGGAGCCCCAGGCCTGGACGCAGTGCTGCACATGGGGCCGCACACCAGAGCCGAGTAGAGGGGGGACAATCACCTCCCTCTCCCTGCTGGTCGCTCCTCTTTGAATGCAGCCCAGGATACAGTTGGCCTTCTGGCTGCAAGTGCACACTACTGGCTTATGTCCAGCTCTTTGTCCACCAGGATCCCCGAGTCCTCCGCAGGGCTGCTCCCAAGGGCTTCTACGCCCACGTTTGTACAAGCATCTGGGTTTCCCCTTCATCAGGGACATA
>NW_011250380.1:0-332 GCF_000146605.3 Meleagris gallopavo
CCACATCTGGACGCAGCACTGCAGCTGAGGCCTCACCAGCGCAGAGCAGAGGGATGGGGATCTCCTCCCTTGGCCCGCTGACTGTGCATCTTTGGATGCAGCCCAGGATACGGTTGGCTTTCTGGGCTGGAAGGGCCCATTGCTGGCTTGTGTCCAGCTCCCACCCGACCAGTACTCCCACGGCCTTATGGAGCAGGCTACGCTCAGTCCTTTCATCCCCTAGCATGTTTGGTGGTGGCTGTCCTCATCCCAGCTACTGACCCTGCACTTGGATTTGTGCCCACTGCTCAGCCTGTTGAGGTCTCTGTGGACGGCATCCCGTCCTCTGCTGT
>NW_011250381.1:0-456 GCF_000146605.3 Meleagris gallopavo
AAGGGGAAATGGTTTTAAGTTGAGGGAAGGAAGATTTAAGTTGGATGTCAGGGGGGAAATTCTTTAGAGAGTGAGTGGGGAGGTGCTGGAACAGGCTGCCCAGAGAGGTTGCGGATGCCCCGCCCCTGGAGGTGTTCAAGGCCAGACTGGGATGGGGCCCTGGGCAGCCTGGTCTAGTACTAAATGTGGAGGTTGGTGGCCCTGCATGAGGCAGGGGGGTTGGAGATTCGTGATCCTTGAGGTGCCTTCCAACCCTGGCCATTCTGTGATTCTGTGAGGCTCTGCCTTCCCTGCTCGCCCTGCCTGCGCCAAGGGCCGTGCCACAGTCTGTCTGCTGGCTCTGTTCAGCCACGTTCCTGGTTGATCACGCTCCCGAGAGCAGCCTTTGTACCTTCAGCGTTTGACCACGTCACTCCTGGCTCCGCTCACCGCGCCTCAGAGCCACTGTGCTTCCAC
>NW_011250382.1:0-451 GCF_000146605.3 Meleagris gallopavo
CTCCGCACTATGACACTTTTCTCCCCCAAACTAGGACGCTTTCTCCCAGAAAGGCCGCTTTTTTCCCCCCAAAGTACACCATTGGCTTCCAAAAAGAACACATTCTCCCCAACAAATACCACCCTTCTCCAATACAATGACATTACCTCCCAGTAATGCTACCTTGGGCCCAAACATTGGACAGCTTCTCCCACAAGTACTACTTTTCCATCCAAAAGAGGACATCTTCTCCCCAGAGAATGCTATTTTCTCCCGGAAACAAAGCAGCTTTCTCACAAATGGGTGGCATTTCCTAACCAACTATGCTACTCTCTCCCAGAAAGAGCACTTTTCTGACAAGTACCTTCCCTTTTCTCTCAAAAATCTGCTAGGCACTCCTCAACAGGACATTTTCTCCCATCTACACCCCGTTTTCTCCCCCCAAAAGGGACCCCCTTTTTCACACAAAAAT
>NW_011250383.1:0-502 GCF_000146605.3 Meleagris gallopavo
GGGAGAAAATACCATCTTTTTGGAAGCACAGGCCCAATTTCCAAGTGAAATGTGGTATTTCTGGGAGAAAAATGACAAGTACGTGGGAGAAAAGTGGACAATTGTGGGAAAGACTGACTTCTCTTGGAGGGCAAGTGTGGTATTTTTGGTGTGAAAAGGGGTCCTTTGGGGAGAAAACGGGGTGTAGATGGGAGAAAATGTCCTGTTGAGGAGTGCCTAGCAGTATTTTTGAGAGAAAAGGGAAGGTACTTGTCAGAAAAGTGCTCTTTCTGGGAGAGAGTAGCATAGTTGGTTGGAAAATGCCACCCATTTGTGAGAAAGCTGCTTTGTTTCCGGGAGAAAATAGCATTCTTTGGGGTAGAAGATGTCCTCTTTTGGATGGAAAAGTAGTACTTGTGGGAGAAGCTGTCCAAAGTTTGGGCCCAAGGTAGCATTACTGGGAGGTAATGTCATTGTATTTGGAGAAGGGAGGTATTTGTTGGGGAGAATGTGTTCTTTTTGG
>NW_011250384.1:0-421 GCF_000146605.3 Meleagris gallopavo
CCATTCACCCCATTGGGTGACCCTGTGTTGGTTTCCTAAAATTTGGATCTGGGAGGTGACCGTTCCCTATGCCTATGATGCAGGCACAGAAGCGATGCGGGCACTCGCTGAGGTCACAGTGGTTGCCGGGCTGGGAGCGTTTGTGCCACAGCTGGGGAGCAGAGCTGGTGCTCTGGTGAGCGTGCTGCACACGGAGACTGAGCTCTGTGCTTTTCTTGAGAGAGATCACCCTGTGAGAGCCCACTGGAAGCACCGCTGCGGCGTGTGCGTGAGCTGGGCACAGCTCAGGCTGAGCAGTGACCAGGTGAGCTGGGTTTGGCGCTGGGTGGCTGCCGGGAGGTGTCTCAGCAGAAAAGCTGGGCTGGGGAGAGCGCCCAGCTCCAGCGGTGCCCCTGGCACGGCTGTTTCCAGGGGAAATGGG
>NW_011250385.1:0-351 GCF_000146605.3 Meleagris gallopavo
GATCCCTAGAGTCTCCTACCAGCCCCCATTCCCCTCTCGTTGACTCCCAGGGTCCCGTGTCCTCCCTTCTCCCCCCACCTCCTGGCCCCTTTTCCTGATCCCTAGAGTCCCCTGTTACCCCCCTGTGCGCTGCTCACTGACCCCTGGAGTCATTTTGACCTCATTTGGACCTCCAATCCCCCCAGCCGGACCCCTGTTCTGCCCAATGGAAGCCACAACCCACAAGCCCTGGCTCTTCCCTCCCACCCTCCCTCCACCCCCAGATGCTCTTCCTGCCTCGAGAGACTCTGTTCACCCCTTTCCCCCCACAACCCACTAACGTTTCCCCCCAGACTCTTTTCGACTGCACAG
>NW_011250386.1:0-424 GCF_000146605.3 Meleagris gallopavo
GGTAGCTACCCTTCCCTCCTCCTTGGCATGACTGCCAGTGCTTTGCCTTCCTCCAGAGAGGTGTTTTGTTCCGACTGGCAGCCACAGACTCCTTCTGGGCTGGCGACCCTGCAGGTGCATGTGTGGTGGAGGCAGCAGCATGCCCAGTAGCTACCCTTTCCTCCTCCCGGGCACGGATGCCAAGATTTTGGCCTCCTGCACACTCGGTGGTCATCTGTGCTTTGCCATGACCTTGTATTTTTTTGCATTTTCATGTTGCTGCAATGGCTGCAGCTGCTGCATGGGTTGATGTTGGTTTCCTCGGTTGGTTTTCCATGTTGTTTTTCTGTGGTTTCTGCCTTGGTTCCTGCTCCTTCTGCATTGCAATGCATTGGGTTTTTTTCCTAGGGTTTGTTTTATTTTCCCTTTTGTTTCTTATTCTTGG
>NW_011250387.1:0-358 GCF_000146605.3 Meleagris gallopavo
AAAACGCTGATTTTGTTGTGAGAGAACTGGTATTTCTTTTACAAAATGTCATATTTCATGGAGAAATCTGCTCTTTCTGGAAGAAAACGAGATATTGCTTGGGAGAATACAGCAATTTCTGGGTGAAAATGTTTTATTTGGGGGAAAAATTCCACTTTCTAGGACAAAATGTCCTATTTTTGGAGGGAAAACCGGTATTTCTGTGAGAAAATGTGGTATTTCTGGGAGAAAACTGCAATTCCTGGCAGAAAATGTCCTATTTGGGGAGATTCCTGGTATTCTGGTCAGAACGTTGTGTTTGGGTGAGAAGCTGGTATTTCTGGGAGATATTGCCATATTGGTTGGGGAGACAACTTGG
>NW_011250388.1:0-465 GCF_000146605.3 Meleagris gallopavo
CCACTCCACAGCCAAACTGCCCCCAGCTGTGCTCGCAGGGCTGCACCCCGCCCCAGGTGTTGCCACAAAAACAGGAGGGCAAGGGAATGCCCAAAGGCAAGGGCCAAGAGAACATGGAAGGAAATGCCAAGGATGACGGCCCAGACAATACGGCAGGGAACGCCAAAACTGAATGCCGACATGAATGTGGCAACACAAAGCCAAGGGGTCATTAGGCCAACAGAATGGGGCAAGGAACACAAAAATCGGAGGACAAGAGAATGTAATAGTGAAAACAGAGCAAGACCAGAGACAAGCAAGACACAGAACAAAGAGGATAGGCAGCCTTCTGGGCACCATGAAGCGCAAATTCAGAGCTCTGGGGGGAACCCTATTGTGCCGGGGCTCTGGAATGGGTAAACGCTGGCGGGTGTGCATCGCCCTTACCTGCTGGGCAGACAATGACCAGTCAGCAAAGTGAGGTTC
>NW_011250389.1:0-485 GCF_000146605.3 Meleagris gallopavo
GGAGTTTCGGGGAAAAAGGGGTGAGGGAGGATTTAATGTTTAACCGGCCGAGCTTTATTGGCCCCTTCCGACGCTCAGATTAGGAGCAAACACAGCAGGAGCTGCGGGCGGAGCGAGGCGGGCCGGCGCTGATAAGGAGTGCGGGGCGGCGCGGGGGCGTGAGGAGTCCTGAGGAGCCGCGAGAGTAAATGGGGATGGAGCGGGGCTGGGTGGGACTTCTGTCTTCCGTCTTTTTTCTCTTTTTTTCTTTTTTCCCTTTTTTCTTTTTTGCCCTTTTTTTGTCTTTTTTTTCTTTTTTTCTTTTTTTTTTTCTTTTTTCTTTTTTTTCTTTTTTACTTTTATTTTTCTTTTTTCTTTTTTCTATTTTTTTCTTTTTTCTTTTTTTCTTTTTCTTTTTTTCTTTTTTTCTTTTTCTTTTTTTCTTTTTTCTTTTTTCCTTTTTTTCTTTTTTCTTTTTTCTTTTTTTCTTTTTTCTTTTTTACTTT
>NW_011250390.1:0-497 GCF_000146605.3 Meleagris gallopavo
TCTGCCTTTATTTCGAGCCACAATTCATGCTAGTGAGGTTTTCCACTGCGACACATCTGCATTCAGACAGGAAAAGAGTGGAAGGGAAAACCCTCTCTAATAAGGCATTTGCAAGTTCGAGGAGCGACAGCTGTAGTGCTCTCAGGGAGAGCGTTTCAGAAAGTGGGGAGAGATCCTTTCAGGACTGCGCAGAAAAAACCCCCTACTCGCAGGTAGTGCAGGAGGCTGAATTCGCACTTGTCGGCATCGGAATCGCACTCCTTCGCTCTCACGCGTAGAAAGTGGCATTCGCGCTGAACCGCTCCGGAGACTTTGCCGTAGCTGGCCGAGAAATCGCATTTCTCCCCAACTGCCGCTTTCAGCCGTCAGCAGCGGTCTCGTGTTTCTCGCTTGCCGAGAACGGGCCACTTCAGCCGGCTGCTTTCTCCGACGAGTGAGCGGGCTCCCGTGCGCACATCGGAAAGGAGCGGTTTGCACTTCGCCTTGGCTACATGCAG
>NW_011250391.1:0-487 GCF_000146605.3 Meleagris gallopavo
TAAGGCTGCCCTGAAGACAGACTCCCAGTCTCTGCAGGGGTGACAAAGAGACTGTAGATCTGAGACCTTGCGAGACCTGAATGAAAGACCCCGAGATGGTAGACCCAGTGCCCTGAGAATGTTGCAGACGACGTGGGCTACCCCGCTTAGGATCCAAATGACGGGCACTGATCATCAGGTAAGACCCCTGATTGGTAAAGAAAATAATCTTCTGCTCCCTGCCCCTGAGAAGTTAGAGCCTGGCACCCACAGAATAAAATGGCCATGGAAGGTGCAGGTAGGACCCAAGTGGTGTGGCCTACTTGCACCTTGGGGGGAGATTTGGTTGGGAGGTGGGAGGCTCAGGAGTCCCTCCAGTAATAGGTACGTGGCCTACTGGCGCGGTGGTCAACACTTCCGATTTTTCATTGCTAAAGGGCTCCCATCATGTCCCTATGGCAGATCAGGACACCTCTTTGCTGCCTGATATTATGATGCAGCCGCAACC
>NW_011250392.1:0-516 GCF_000146605.3 Meleagris gallopavo
TGGGCAGTAAGAAACCGGATGAGGTTCAACAAAAGCAAGCGTAGGGTCTTACACCTAGGGAGGAATAATTACATGCACCAATACAGGCTGGGGGATGAGCTGCTGGAGAGGAGCTCTGCAGAGAGGGACCTGGGCATCCTGGTGGACGACAGGTTGGCCATGAGCCAGCAGTGTGCCCTCGTGGCCAAAAAAGGCCAATGGCATTCTGGGGTGCATTAAGAAGAGCGTGTCCAGCAGGTCGAGGGAGGTGATCCTCCCCCTCTACTCTGCCCTGGTAAGGCCTCATCTGGAGTACTGTGTCCAGTTCTGGGCTCCCCAGTACAAAAAAGACAGGGATCTCTTGGAAAGAGTCCAGCGGAGGGCCACAAAGATGGTGAAGGGCCTGAGCATCTCCCCTGTGAAGAAAGGCTAAGTGAACTGGGTCTGTTTAGCCTTGAGAAAAGAAGACTGAGAGGGGACCTGATCCAGGTTTATAAATATCTGAGGTGTGGCGGCCATAGCGGTGAGGCCAGTCTC
>NW_011250393.1:0-477 GCF_000146605.3 Meleagris gallopavo
CAGCCTGTTGTATTATGGCCTCTGAGGCCACTAGGGGATTCAGTCTGGATACCAAAGTACCATACTGATGTGGTGGAGCTTGCTGCAGGATGAGGTCTCTCATTCCTGCTGAAAATTTATTCAAGTCCGGGCTCTCAAAATCATCCTCATAGATTGCCTCCTTCATGCCTAATTCTCGAATGTAGTTTTGCATTCTATGAGCAGCTTGCAGAAGTCGTGCGATCACCAGCACTCATTCTCGTGGGAGACTTCAATTTCCCTGATATATGTGTGACATATAATACAGCACAGGGGAAGTAGTCAAAGACGTTTCTAGAGTGTGTGGAAGATAGCTTCCTTACGCAGCTGGTAGGAGAGCCTTCGAGGGGTGGTGCCCTGCTAGACCTGCTCTTCACTAACAGTGAAGGACTGGTGGGAGATATGAAGGTTGGGACTGTTTTGGGCAGAGCAACCATGAAATGGTAGAATTCTCTATTC
>NW_011250394.1:0-456 GCF_000146605.3 Meleagris gallopavo
CCTTCAGGCCCACAGAACGATTCTGGAGCTGTCAAACCAGAATTACTCTTTCTACAAACCAACAGAAATCGACTCAGCGAAAGCAGATTGCTGCCAGTGTAAAAAACACATCGTTCAGTCTGCTGGCAGCTGAGTATCTATGGAGCAGACCCAGAACTGCCAGTGGGACGTCTGAAAGATGCCAAAACATCAGCCATCCTAACGCCTGGTTTTGCTCTGGGGACCCAAAGAAGACCCCAGACCCACCTCTTGCCCTTCATGTTCTCACTGCTGGCGCTGCATGTGACAGGAATATAAAACCAGCCCTTCTTGTACTCTGCCTTGTCCAAAACCCGGGCTGTTTTGAAGAATGCCGTTTATGAAAAGATGCACTAAGCAGGACCGACATTTGCTATAGAGAATTACTGATGCTACTGGTCCCTTTCCCAAATTGTGACTAACTGAATGCTTCTGAGA
>NW_011250395.1:0-462 GCF_000146605.3 Meleagris gallopavo
CACTGTCAGGGGAGTGGCTTTGTTTAGGCTGTGCCATTTCTGTGAAATGGACAAGTGGGAGAGCATTCGAACCAGCAAACCAAAATGGGATGATTGTATGATGTGCAGTTGCGTTGTCTGACAGGTGTCTATTTTACTGAAAGTAACTACTGACCAGCGTTACAGGAGCATGAGCACTAAGGGGTTCCAAGAGCCCTAAGGGCCAGAGGGCTGTTGGACAGGTATACGCTTCTTTGGGTCAGAAAGTGGCTAGAAGGCCGTGCCCAACGGGTGGTGGTGAATGGAGTTAAGTCCAGCTGGCGACCCGTTACGAGTGGTGTCCCCCCAGGAGTGGGTACTGGGACCCATCTTGTTTAATATCTTTATTGACAACCTAGATGAGGGGGTTGAGTGTACCCTCAGTAAGTTTGCAGATGACTACCGCGTTGGGAGGTGGTGTCGATGTGCCTGAGGGTAGCGAGG
>NW_011250396.1:0-456 GCF_000146605.3 Meleagris gallopavo
TGCACGGAGAGATGTGTTGGTCTCTGTGGAAACAGCAAGGAACTGGAATCTGCGTTTCCCGGAATGCCCCGGAACCTCACTTTGCTGACTGGTCATTGTCTGCCCAGCAGGTAAGGGCGATGCACACCCGCCAGCGTTTACCCATTCCAGAGCCCGGCACAATAGGGTTCCCCCAGAGCTCTGAATTGCGCTTCATGGTGCCCAGAAGGCTGCCTATCCTCTTTGTTCTGTGTCTTGCTTGTCTCTGGTCTTGCACTGTTTTCACTATTACATTTCTCTTGTCCTCCGATTTTTGTGTTCCTTGCCCCATTCTCTTGGCCTAATGACCCCTTGGCTTTGTGTTGCCACATTCATGTCGGCATTCAGTTTTTGGCGTTCCCCTGCCCGTATTGTCTGGGCCGTCATCCTTGGCATTCCTTCCATGTTCTTCTTGGCCCTTGCCTTTGCCTGGGCATT
>NW_011250397.1:0-509 GCF_000146605.3 Meleagris gallopavo
ATTTTACAGAACTTCCGAATGTAGGAAAGATCAAGTACTTGTTGGTGTTAGTAGACCATTTAACTGGGTGGGTGGAAGCATTTCCATCAGTGTCTGCCACTGCAAGTACGGTCGCCAAAATAATTTTGGAACACATAATCCCTAGGTATGGAGTGGTAGAATATACTGATTCGGACTAGGGTAGTCACTTCACACATATTACAGAAACTAATGCACACTTTAGGGATTAAGTGGGAGTTTCATACCCCCTGGCACCTGTCGTTGTCAAGGAGAGCAGAGAGAATGAATCAGACAATAAAGAAACACCTCACTAAACTGGTCTATCTGCTAATCTCACTAATCTGCTTTATCAGAGATATCGTGCTTTCCTACTTGAGCTGTCTTGCAGTACGACACAATGCATGATCTGTTGATCCTTACAAGTGTTGGAAATACCCAAATAATTCCCTAGGACGGTATCTCTGAGAAAGCAGATTTCATTCACAATTGCAGTGGCGGGTCTCTGCAAG
>NW_011250398.1:0-436 GCF_000146605.3 Meleagris gallopavo
GATTGGAGGCTTTTTAAGCTTAAGCTTGTCTTTCATGCCTCATGTGCAGTAAGTCATGTTGTTTTAAAGCAGCATCTTGGAGGCAACCTTGATTTCTCCAGCCCCGAGCTTTGTGGCACCAGAGCTCTCCGCCATGCTTCTCCCTGTGGTGTGAGACCGTATCGAAGGCTTTGCAGAAGCCTGGGTAGGTGATGTCAGTTGCTCTTCCTTTCCCCACCGATGCTGGAAACAGCGTGGAACGGGATGGGGGGACATTTCAGCCGTGGGTTCCTACCTCAGCAGGACTGAACGGCTGTTCTGATCCACGTATTTTAACTTGAGGGAATCTGACACTAATTAGAGAAATGAGGGGCTTGTTAAAAAGAAAAGGACTGTGCCGCATTTTGTGCTGCAAGATGGTCTCCGAACTGCTCTTAACAATGCCCAGAATGCTTCC
>NW_011250399.1:0-435 GCF_000146605.3 Meleagris gallopavo
AAAGAAAATAGGGGACCCCGAAATAATTGAAAACAGTGGCAACAATCTGAGGTAAAACAAAGTAATTTACTAAATATGGTATCAGCAGAATTTTATAAGGAGAGAGAGTGTGAAATTGATGGTGGATCGGCCTTAGCACAACGCTGAGATGAGAAGCGCAGGCAGAGAAGCGCAGGCAGAGAAGCGCAAGCGAAGCAGTGCAGGCAAAGAAGAGAGCATCAGGTGACCTTGCCGGGAGTTCTATCTCCTCGCTGACCGCAAAGCCCCCTCGGGGAAATGCAGCTCTTCTTCTCCTCTGGACAGGCACCCGGAACTTGAGCATCAGCAGTCGAACCCCCAGTGCATTACATGATGTTATGATGTGGAATACTGATAATGAAAAATCATGAAACCATGACAATCCTGCAGCCAGTCCTTCATCCGTCAAACACGCCC
>NW_011250400.1:0-429 GCF_000146605.3 Meleagris gallopavo
CGCTTTTTCCCCCCCAAAGTACACCGTTGGCTTCCAAAAAGAAACACATTCTCCCCAACAAATACCACCCTTCTCCAATACAATGACATTACCTCCCAGTAATGCTACCTTGGGCCCAAACATTGGACAGCTTCTCCCACAAGTACTACTTTTCCATCCAAAAGAGGACATCTTCTCCCCAGAGAATGCTATTTTCTCCCGGAAACAAAGCAGCTTTCTCACAAATGGGTGGCATTTTCCAACCAACTATGCTACTCTCTCCCAGAAAGAGCACTTTTCTGACAAGTACCTTCCCTTTTCTCTCAAAAATACTGCTGGACACTCCTCAACAGGACATTTCCTCCCATCTACACCCCGTTTTCTCCCCAAAAGGACCCCCTTTTCACACCAAAAAATACCACACTTGCCCTCCAAGAGAAGTCAGTCTTT
>NW_011250401.1:0-375 GCF_000146605.3 Meleagris gallopavo
GGGAGATGCTCCAGGCCCTTCACCATCTTTGTGGCCCTCCGCTGGACTCTTTCCAAGAGATCCCTGTCTTTTTGAACTGGGGAGCCCAGAACTGGACACAGCACTCCAGATGAGGTCTTACCAGGGCAGAGTAGAGGGGGAGGATCACCTCCCTCGACCTGCTGGACACGCTCTTCTTAATGCACCCCAGAATGCCATTGGCCTTTTTGGCCACTAAGGCACACTGGCTGGGCTCACGGCCAACCTGTCGTCCACCAGGACGCCCAGGTCCCTCCCTGCAGAGCTCCTCTCCAGCAGCTCATCCCCCAGCCTGTATTGGTGCATGCAATTATTCCTCCCTAGGCGTAAGCCCTACGCTTGCTTTTGTGAACCTCA
>NW_011250402.1:0-412 GCF_000146605.3 Meleagris gallopavo
GGGAAGCCACAGTATTTGGCATGCCATCAGAAACTGCACTGGGAGGCAGGGACTAAATGCGCAGTTTTCTTTGAACTTTCAGTGTGTAATTTTTATACAGTGAAAAGCTACAGGTTCTAAAGCTGTTCAGAAGCTCTAACAGGTCCTCTCTCTCTTAGCCATTGCATATTGAGGCTGATTTTGCACATTTCCAAAATTTGGACACTTCAGCACCAGGAAAACACAGACAATCTCAGGGATGTTCAATCTTCTCTAATGGCTGAGCCAAATATAGAAAGGCATGTGAGTCAAATAAAAAAAAGGCACTGTGAAGGTTTTCCAGCCTTCTCTAAGTAATTCATGCCAGAATCAACGCATAACATTTGCTGTTATACCTCAGCAACTTTTACAGTAGGTTTCTTTTTTAAATGTG
>NW_011250403.1:0-460 GCF_000146605.3 Meleagris gallopavo
AGCAATCAGCAATGGGAACCTCTGCTCTAAAGTTTAACAGTCCCCCAAAAGCCTGACCTGCCTCGTGGCTATCAATTGTGTTTTATCTGGGAAATGTCAGTTTTGTCCATCTCCACTGTCACACGCAAGGGTAAAAGAGTAAAAGAGTCAAAAAGAGGCTTTTATCCAGTAAAATGTTTGTCACCAACAGGTCACTGCTAACACAGAACGTCCAGCACTGTCCGCACTGGAGCAGGCAAACAGCAAAGCAGAGGTTGTGAAGAAGGAGGAAGAGGAAGGTTCCCACGGGTGCTGATCTCTACAGTAACCAACAGAATAATGGCAAGAAGGGATCACCTTATAGCAGAGAGGTGCTGCAGGACAGCCAGGAGCTTCTCCATGTCTGCAGTGTCTAGCCCTGAGCTGTGAAGCAAGGCAGAGCAATGCTAGGAAAAAGGACTGGTTGCTGCAGGCTGCCAGG
>NW_011250404.1:0-331 GCF_000146605.3 Meleagris gallopavo
GGGTCCACTGACCCAGACACTTACCTGGAACTGCACTGACTTGGGCATTTCAGGGGTGACACCTGCATCAAAAATGGGGAGGGGGAAGGGTGGGGGTTATGTGGGATCTCGAGGGACAAGTGGGGGATCCATAAAGATCTGTAAGGGATCAAAGGACAGAGAGGGAACACCTTGGTGGATCTGTAGGGAACAGAAGAGGACACTTTGGGGTTCTATTTCAATTTAGGGATAGAAAGAGGAGGCAGAGCACACTTGAGGGCATCGATAGGGGATGGAAACCTTTTAAACCCTTCCTCACCAGGGCTCCTATCTCTGCTTGTCCAGAGGCTGC
>NW_011250405.1:0-474 GCF_000146605.3 Meleagris gallopavo
ACACCAATAGTTTCAGGATGGAAGATTCAAGATAAGAACCAAACCATATGAGGTAGAAATAGCCTTAATATAGGATCATACAAAGATCTCAGAAAGCAAGCAATTTATCAGACAGTGATCTCAAGTACACCAAACTGATTTATGAACTTCATGTCTCAAACTAAGTCTGCAGCAACAAAAGCCAAGCTTAACATTGTGCTGCAGAGAGGATGACTAACATGCTGTAAAGAATCAGGGCAATAATACAAATGTAATGTCATGGCAAAGCCCCTGCTGCAGGATTTTAGTTGTGCCTGCCAGGTTCCCCTGGGGTTCCACCACACTGCCTGTCTCAGCAGAGCTGGGCCTGTGCCAGTAACTAAGGAAAGGAGAGATCACATCACCTATGCGTCAATGTTTGAAATATTACCTTTTAAATGGCTTTTTCCCCAGTACACAAGTCTGGATCAGGTTACCAGGGCATGTGGTTCCATC
>NW_011250406.1:0-468 GCF_000146605.3 Meleagris gallopavo
TCACTCGGCTCTTAAAATACATGCTTTGATTAATATCATATGCTACCAATTATTAACTGTGCAAGTCTGCCTCAGACTTAATGAATGCAAGACAAGAAGGTCACCTACACCCCAGGCATCTTGTTCAGAAAGCTCTACACAATGCATGCTGCACTATCATGCTCAGCCATGGCAAAACACCTTCCAGCAACAACAGCGAGTACAACGATAAATATCCAGTTCAGAAGACCAAAAGCCTCAAAAGCTGAAATATGCCCCAGGACGAAGGAAAGGAATTCAAGGAAATTGTTCATATCTTAGCCCATGGAATAGTAAGGAACCCCTAGGTGGAGATGCCTATAAGACTGCAGGAAGTGACAGCCACCACCCACTTTCTCCTCTCCTCCTCCAACCCTACCCCAACCATCGAGGAATCGTTTGTTCTGCAACGACCCCACACGCCATCAGTCAACACTCTGGGCATGCAAA
>NW_011250407.1:0-453 GCF_000146605.3 Meleagris gallopavo
ACGCTGTGCTGCGTCCGAAGTGCATAGCACTTGTTGTAGTCTGGCAATACGTTTCCGTGTGCGTTTCCGTGTGATGACCTCTACCTTACAATCACCAATATCACTTAAATCAGCAATATCACATTACCATGCAGAAGTAACAGATTTAAGTCAAAAAAAATTACAACTTTTCAACTAGAATCGACTCCATTACATTCCTCATTATGACGCTTACTCCCAGACTTTGGGGCATTTTATTGCAGAACCACCACCTGTGTCAAAAGTAGATGGCAGTTTCCCTCAGAAACACCCGTTTCCTCACAAATATGTGGCTCATTCTATCCGAAATACATTTCTCGTCCCCCGAAAGGTGGCATTTTCTCCCAGAAACACCAGCTTGCCCATGACACATGACCCTTCCCCCCCCGGTAAGTAAATTTCTCCCAGCTCTACCAGTTCTCTTGAATTCCACAC
>NW_011250408.1:0-417 GCF_000146605.3 Meleagris gallopavo
ACGAAATAAAGACAGAGACATAGTATTCAGAGGTAGGCGTAGTGCATTCTGCATGTAGCCAAGGCGAAGTGCAAACCGCTCCTTTCCGATGCGCGCACAGGAGCCCGCTCACTCGTCGGAGAAAAGCAGCCGGCTGAAGTGGCCCGTTGTCCGACAAGCAAGAAACACGAGACCGCTGCTGACAGCTCAAAGCGGCGTTCGGGGAAAAGCGTGATTTCTCGGCCAGCTACGGCAAAGTCTCCGGAGCGGTTCAGCACGAATGCCGCTTTCTGCGCGTGAGAGCGAAGGAGTGCGACTCCGATGCCGACAAGTGCGAATTCAGCCTCCTGCACTACCTGCGAGTGGGGTTTTTTCTCCGCAGTCCTGAAAGGATCTCCCCCTCTTATGAAACGCTCTCCCTGAGAGCACTACATCTGT
>NW_011250409.1:0-441 GCF_000146605.3 Meleagris gallopavo
ATGGGCTTGTTTCATCTCTGTCCTATTATCACATTCATGCTTGCTTTTCCTTGCCCTTGCGGAACTTTAGAGAAACTCCTCTCGGTGCGTCATCAATGCCTGAGCCGAAACAACACAGAAATATCTTGAATATGATCTCGTGTGTTTGTTGCAGACAAGTACAGACTGCTACGTCTACCATATCTCTAAAGCAGAATGAGGGCCAGAGTCATCTTACTCTTCCATTGTTGCTGATAGGAAGTTTATAATGAGTTTTGGGCCTGAAAGGGATAATATATTGATAAATCCGAGTTCACTCTTACAACTGCAGCACAGTTAAAAGAAAGTAAATGATTTTACATTACTGTTAGTTTAATTCCACTCTAACAGCTACTGTTGTTTCTTTTCAGTCTTCCTAAGGACAAAGAGAAAAAGGCAGGGAGCAGAAAGAAGAAGGAGAAC
>NW_011250410.1:0-388 GCF_000146605.3 Meleagris gallopavo
TTCTTTCTTTCTTCTTTCTTCTTTCTTTCTTCTTCTTCTTCTTTCTTCTTCTTCTTTCTTCTTCTTCTTCTTCTTCTTCTTCTTCTTCTTCTTCTTCTTCTTCTTCTTCTTCTTCTTCTTCTTCTTCTTCTTCTTCTTCTTCTTCTTCTTCTTCTTCTTCTTCTTCTTCTTCTTCTTCTTCTTCTTCTTCTTCTTCTTCTTCTTCTTCTTCTTCTTCTTCTTCTTCTTCTTCTTCTTCTTCTTCTTCTTCTTCTTCTTCTTCTTCTTCTTCTTCTTCTTCTTCTTCTTCTTCTTCTTCTTCTTCTTCTTCTTCTTCTTCTTCTTCTTCTTCTTCTTCTTCTTCTTCTTCTTCTTCTTCTTCTTCTTCTTCTTCTTCTTCTTCTTCTTC
>NW_011250411.1:0-399 GCF_000146605.3 Meleagris gallopavo
GCGCATCGGAAAGGAACGGTTTGCACTTCGCCTTGGCTACATGCAGAATGCACTACGCCTACCTCCGAATACTATGTCCCTGCCTTTATTTCGAGCCACAATTCATGCTAGTGAGGTTTTCCACTGCTACACATCTGCATTTCAGAGAGGAAAAAGAGTGGAAGGGAAAACAAGCTCTAATAAGGCATTTGCAAGTTCGAGGAGCGACAGCTGTAGTGCTCTCAGGGGAGAGCGTTTTCAGAAAGTGGGGAGAGATCCTTTCAGGACTGCGCAGAAAAAAAACCCCCACTCGCAGGTAGTGCAGGAGGCTGAATTCGCACTTGTCGGCATCGGAATCGCACTCCTTGCTCTCACGCGTAGAAAGCGGCATTCGCGCTGAACCGCTCCGGAGACTTTGCC
>NW_011250412.1:0-483 GCF_000146605.3 Meleagris gallopavo
TCCTGCTTATGCGCTCCCTTCGAGTCTTGGAAGGCTGTCATGAGCTATCTCCAGAGCTTTCTCTTCTCCCACACAAACAATCCCAGTTCCCTCAACATTTCTTTCTAAGAGAGGTGCTCCAGCCCTCTGATCATCTTCGTGGCCCTTCTCTGGACCTGCTCCAAAAGCTCCACATCATTCCTGTGCTGGAGCCCCAGGCCTGGACGCAGTGCTGCACATGGGGCCGCACCAGAGCCGAGTCGAGGGGGACAATCACCTCCCTCTCCCTGCTGGTCGCTCCTCTTTGAATGCAGCCCAGGATACAGTTGGCCTTCTGGGCTGCAAGTGCACACGACTGGCTTATGTCCAGCTCTTTGTCCACCAGGACTCCCCGAGTCCTCCGCAGGGCTGCTCCCAAGGGCTTCTACGCCCAGTTGTACAAGCATCTGGTTTCCCTTCATCAGGGACATCAACAGTGGGGTGAGTGCACCTAACGGACACCAA
>NW_011250413.1:0-435 GCF_000146605.3 Meleagris gallopavo
CAGAAGGCCAACTGTATCCTGGGCTGCATTCAAAGAGGAGCGACCAGCAGGGAGAGGGAGGTGATTGTCCCCCTCTACTCGGCTCTGGTGTGCGGCCCCATGTGCAGCACTGCGTCCAGGCCTGGGGCTCCAGCACGGGAATGATGTGGAGCTTTTGGAGCAGGTCCAGAGAAGGGCCACGAAGATGATCAGAGGGCTGGAGCACCTCTCTTAGAAAGAAATGTTGAGGGAACTGGGATTGTTTCTGTGGGAGAAGAGAAAGCTCTGGAGATAGCTCATGACAGCCTTCCAAGACTCGAAGGGAGCGCATAAGCAGGAGGGGGCAACGACTGTTTAGGAGGGTGGATAGCGATAGGACAAGGGGAAATGGTTTTCAAGTGAGACAGGGGAGGTTTAGGTTGGTTCGTTAGGGAGGCAGCTTTTCACGCACGAGGG
>NW_011250414.1:0-313 GCF_000146605.3 Meleagris gallopavo
CAGGCAGAGAAGCGCAGGCGAAGCAGTGCAGGCAAAGAAGAGAACATCAGGTGACCTTGCCGGGAGTTATATCTCCTCGCTGACCGCAAAGTCCCCTGGGGAAATGTAGTTCTTCTTCTCCTCCGGACAGGCACCCGGAACTTGAGCATCAGCAGTCAAAACCCCCAGTGCATTACATGATGTTATGATGTGGAATACTGATAACCAAAAATCATGAAACCATGACATTCCACCCCTTATTCCACATCACTGCATCATGCTTAATATATACAAACAAAATATAAACACACGCACAAGGAATTACTGACTGCAC
>NW_011250415.1:0-502 GCF_000146605.3 Meleagris gallopavo
GACCCGGACGCCTTCGGGCACATGCTGTCTGAAAGTGGGATTCATGTCCACGAGTTATGCTTGGTGAGTTCCCCCATGGGCTCCTTCCAGATTCCTGCCGGGGATGCTCCTTTCCTTTCTGTCCTAATGAGATCCTGCTCTTTCCTCTCCTACAGTCGTTTGCCAACATCACTTCTGAAGTAGCAAGACTAAGGCTGTCGGGAAGTGAGGGCCTCCCCGTTGCTGCCATCAGACGTGCAGTCAAACAGGCCACCAAGCAGGTGAGGACCTGCCCAGAGCAGGCAGATTTGTGCCAGGAGGGGGCTCACACCAGCTTAGTCTGGACCAAGGGAAGCAATCGCAGCCCTTCCAACCACCTCCACGACAAAGTGCTGCCACAGGAGATGAGCCCTGTCTGCTAGGCATCTTTGTAGAACGGGACCCAGCTGGCTGTGCCCAGAGGTGTGGGGCCAGGCCACGGAGGCCCTGAGTCTGTTGCTGACGCGGTTGTTCTGCTCTTTCC
>NW_011250416.1:0-410 GCF_000146605.3 Meleagris gallopavo
AGTTCACACCTTGCAGAAATGGCACTGAAAATAGATCTAGACTCCTCTATACACTGATAAGGTTCTTATAAGACTCTACTGGGCTAAACAGCAGCTCTGTGTTTTGCATTGTCGGAGTAAAAATACCTGCTAAGCAGAGAGGACTAACCGCAAACCTTTCTCAAATTTTGAAATGATTTCCCACTTTGCTTCTTTTCTTTTCTTTCCAAACTCGTAAAAGACCAGATGTCTAAAGGACAATGGCCCACAGCACAGTTGTGACATTTATTTGTACTGTCAACATGCAATGGTAAGTTAATAAGAAATAAGAAATTTAACTCATGTCCTGAAGAAGATACCACTTTACTTCAGGAGCATTTGATGGAAAGGCTGGGGTGAATAAATTCTTGTAAATGGCCGACTGTGATGTT
>NW_011250417.1:0-397 GCF_000146605.3 Meleagris gallopavo
TCTCCTGATGGACCAGCAGGGGCTTCCCCTTGGTCTCAGTCTGAAACAGAGAGCACAGGCCACGGTGAGGAGCTGAGGACAAACGAGGAGGATGTCAGGCTGAGGAGCACATCAGCAGAGAAAGCTGCAGGAAATGCACTCGGTCCTGATCATGGGCACATAAAAAGGAGCGGCAAGTCTAAGAACAGCTGTTTCTCTGCCTGGGGTGCAGCAGGCGCTCGCCAGGCAATGCCAAGACGCATCTCTCTCTACCCAGACTAATCAGCAATGGCACTGACTTGGCAGACAGGTGGCCTTGCCCATTTTGCCCCATCCTTTCCTGCGCTCTTTGTCCAGGAAGGTCGATTGTTTAAGTATGCCAAGAGACCGTTCAGAGGGAAACCAAAGCTACGGCTGC
>NW_011250418.1:0-474 GCF_000146605.3 Meleagris gallopavo
CCTCCCAATTACACTCCATTACATTCCTCATCATGACACTTACTCCCAGACTTTTGGCATTTTACTGCGGAAAGACCATTTCGATCCAGAATATATGCCATTGGCCCTCACAAACACCAATTGCCTCACAAAGATGTGGCACATCCCACCAGAAAGACCATTTCTAGCCCCCAAAAGATGGCATTTACTCCCAGAAACACCAGCTTTCTCACACATTCCTCACCTTTTCCCCCCCACATAAGACCTTTTCACTCAGAAATGACAGTTCTCTTAGGAATACCTCCCAATTCCCCCTAATCTGCTACACTACACTCCGCACTATGACAGTTTCTCCCCAAACTAGGACACTTTCTCCCAGAAAGGCCGCTTTTTTCCCCCCAAAGTACACCGTTGGCTTCCAAAAAGACACATTCTCCCCCAAGAAATACCACCCTCTCCAATACAATGACATTACCTCCCAGTAATGCTACCTTG
>NW_011250419.1:0-473 GCF_000146605.3 Meleagris gallopavo
CCCCGAACTCCGCTTTCAGCCGTCAGCAGCGGTCTCGTGTTTCTCGCTTGCCGAGAACGGGCCACTTCAGCCGGCTGCTTTTCTCCGACGAGTGAGCGGGCTCCTGTGCGCGCATCGGAAAGGAGCGGTTTGCACTTCGCCTTGGCTACATGCAGAATGCACTACGCCTACCTCTGAATACTATGTCTCTGCCTTTATTCGAGCCACAATTCATTCTAGTCAGGTTTTCCACTGCGACACATCTGCATTCAGACAGGAAAAGAGTGGAAGGGAAAACCCTCTCTAATCAGGCATTTGCAAGTTCGCGGAGCGACAGCTGCAGTGCTTTCAGGGAGAGCGTTTCAGAAAGTGGGGAGAGATCCTTTCAGGCTGCGCAGAAAAACCCCCACTCGCAGGTAGTGCAGGAGGCTGAATTCGCACTTGTCGGCATCGGAATCGCACTCCTTCGCTCTCACGCATAGAAAGCGGCATTC
>NW_011250420.1:0-351 GCF_000146605.3 Meleagris gallopavo
TTACACCTAGCAGCCCTTCAGCGCACTTGGGATCCCCCCAAAAAGGGTAGATCACAGCCCTGAAAGAAAAAAAGAAACCACTTACCCCCATTCCAAGGACCAATACTCCCCCACACTCTCAAGTGAAGGAAGCAGCTTCCAGGTCCAAATACCTACCAGCCCTTAAGTACGCTCAGGGTTCCCTGCTAAAAAAGAGAGAGACCAGCTCCACAAAGGAGAAAGAAAAAAAAAAAAGAAAAAAATACACTCACTCCATCACCAAAGAACAAGGCATACTCCAAAGGAAGCACTCCCAGGTTCACATGCTGCCCCTACTCTTCCCAGACCTTAAATGGGATCAGGGAGGGGTGG
>NW_011250421.1:0-418 GCF_000146605.3 Meleagris gallopavo
AAAAAAAAAGAGAAAAAAAATGCTTTCTCTACTGAAACTGCCTTTTTAAGGGGCTGCATGCCACTGTCTCTTCTTTCTTAATGCTAAAAACATACTGGGCCTTAATTAAGTTCACCACTTTGCTCTATGGAGCAATAGGTATATATAGCCAATTGAAACATGGATGGAAATAACTATGTGGCATCTGCATATTATGTGGCATACCATTCCAGAGGGAGCTGCTAATTTTACAGGGTTGGGATTCTTAAGCAGGTTTCCAGCCTCTCCTTTGAATTCTTTATGCGGATTTTCAATGCTCACCTGGTCACGTTATTAATCTCCGTGAATGTACTGCTCACCATTTCACTTATTATTAGTATTTATTATATTTTGAGGAAGTCTGCCCCAAACAGTAATACTGAGTGGCAGGGAATGTGGA
>NW_011250422.1:0-346 GCF_000146605.3 Meleagris gallopavo
CAAAAATGGTGTTGGGTAGCTGAGCCTTCTCTGGTGGTAAGCAACATGGTGCACAGAGTGCAGCCATGTGCTCCGAGCAAGGAGCACAGGTTTGTGCAAGAGGCCCGGATGCAGGGCAGTGCCTTCATGACTGTATTGTGTCCAACAGGTGGCAGCAGAGCTGCGGTGCTCCCAAGTGCCGTAACAACTGCCCGGAGAGATGTGTTGGTCTCTGTGGAAACAGCAAGGAAGTGGAATGTGCATTTCCCGGCATGCCCCCGGAACCTCACTTTGCTGACTGGTCATTGTCTGCCCAGCAGGTAAGGCGATGCACACCGCAGCGTTTACCCATTCCAGAGCCCGGCAC
>NW_011250423.1:0-391 GCF_000146605.3 Meleagris gallopavo
GACATTTTCTCCCAGAAATACCAGATTTCTTCCCTTAAATATGACACCTTTTCCAAGAAATAGTAGATTTTTCCCCCAAAAATATGATATTTTCTCCAAGAAATGCCAGTTTAATCGCAAATATACGACATTTTATACCGCAAATAGCCGCTTTCTCCCAAAAATATGCCATTTTCGGCCAGGAACTGCAGTTTCCTCCCACAAATACCATTTTTTCTACAAGAAATATGACGTTTTCTCCCAGAAATATCAGATTTTGCCCACCAAACATGACATTTTCTTCAAGAAATACGCGTTTTCTCCCAAAAATATGATATTTTGCTCCAGCAATTCCAGTTTTTATTCTTCGAAGACACTACGTTTTTCACCAGAAATACCTATTTTATCCCCC
>NW_011250424.1:0-441 GCF_000146605.3 Meleagris gallopavo
GGAGCTGCTGCCCTCCCACCGCTCATGCAAGATCCGGCTGACCACCCCCTCCAACTGCACCTTCACCATCAAGATGACTCTTGGAGTGCAGCTTGATGAATCGGACACATTCCTGAGCATTGAGTAGGCTCAGGATACGCTGCTGTGTTCTTCTCTGTTTGTCTCTTTCCAAATATGCCATTCTCTTACTTAAATAAATTGGATACTATTGTTAACACCAGCGCTCCTCGTGTAAGAGTTTTCTTTTTTGTGTCTATAACACAAATCCACACCTAGGAATAGTTTTGCTTTGAACACGGCTTTTTTTCAATCTGTCATTTATTGCTAAGGCTCTTTTCCGAAGCTGCCTTTTGTTTCTGGTAGGTTGGAATATGTTCAATAGCATCAAGACATGTTCTGTGCCACTGAGATGAGGATGCAGGAGGAGCTTGATGCCTGAGG
>NW_011250425.1:0-375 GCF_000146605.3 Meleagris gallopavo
CAGCTTAATTTACAGTGGTGCCTGTTTTAATTCTGACAGTTACAGTTAATTCAATCAGTTGCAGTTGCAGCTGACTTCCCAAGGCTGCAGTACGTGGTGGTGGCACAGCCTTGGGCTTCTGCATTTGTGCTGATCCCACATTTCCTTTCTCTGTCTCGCAGGTCAGCTGGCGCTAGAAGTGGACGGCATCCCAGTGTGAATGAAGGTCAGTGCAGGAGCAGCTGCTGATGGGAGGAAGGAAATGCAGGCTAATGGACTCTGAAGCATCTCCCAGTACGGTACCAGAGGAGGCAGTAGTGATGTTGGGGGGGCAGTTGCAGAAGAACACGGAGGAGCTCCTCAGCAGGAAGCCACAACCCTGCAGAAAGCTGCAGG
>NW_011250426.1:0-431 GCF_000146605.3 Meleagris gallopavo
TCTTTTTTTCTTTCAGGGCTGTGATCTTGTCTTTTTGGGGGATGGCAAGTGCACTGAAGGGCTGCTAGGTGTAAGAGCAGCATCTGAATCTGGAGACTGCTTCCTTTGGGGTGTGGGGTGAGCCCTTAGAATGGGGTGAGTGATTCCTGCTTTCTTTCAGAGCTGTGAGCTCTGCTTTTCTGGAGGATCTGAAGCTGGATGGCTGTAATTAATAGGGCTATGTGCTAATTGCATCCATGCGGTGGGTGTTTTTTAAGGGCATTGTGTGCATCCTTGTTGTGTTTTAAATTATGTTCTGCGTCTCTTCTGATTTCATTTTGCAGCCTGATGGAGTTGGAAGGATTGCCTGGGCTCCTCCAGTCAGTGGTGTGAGATGTGTCCAGCAGGTAATGAACATCATGCCACCCCATGTTGGTGCGCTGCTTGTATGC
>NW_011250427.1:0-386 GCF_000146605.3 Meleagris gallopavo
AGATCTTGCTGTGGTGTTTTGCTGCTTTGGTGTTTTTTCCCTTTCTGGGAAGGCTCCCTTGGTGCGAGCCTCCTCTATGAAGGTGATGCGCACAGGATCTTTGCAGAACTGGCCCAGCTGAGGATTCCCAGTGTGCTCTGGATGCTTCCCAGCGTGCTGCAGCACTCACAGGACCTCCCCGTGTACTCTGGGGGACCTCACAGGGACGTAGGTTCCCTCTCAAAATGTGCTCTCTCCCCCCGGGGCATGGCTGTCTCTGGACACTTCACAGCCACCGAGGCCTCTTTTACTCCCCAGCCCAGTCGCCCTTCCTCCTCCCTGGGAACATCGCCCCCAGTCCCTGTACAGCAGCGCTCTCCTGCACCAATGCCTTTAGTGCTGCCACT
>NW_011250428.1:0-397 GCF_000146605.3 Meleagris gallopavo
TGTAAGACTAGAAAAGAGATGGAAGTGGTGGAGTCTTCCTCAAATGCTTTTAATTTGTATTAGTAAAATTGGATGAGAACAGAGAAGTCTTTGTGCGTTAGAAGTGCAGGAGAATGAAATGTGACATGTTTGAACTTAAAACAAATCTTTGCTAAGTTTGCTGGCAGAAAAGCCAGTAATTTCTGAAGAGCTAAAGAGGTTTTTTTTTCAAAATTACAGTGCATACCATTTATGTTTTGTAGAATGTTCAGCTAAATTTATCTTGAATACTTTGGAGTGTTGTATTTTGTTCTGAACTAAGTTGCTTCACAGCTAAGCCTCATTCTGGAATTTTGAGTTCCTAGAAGTACTGGGAAGAGCAGCTTTCAGCAACTTCCTGGTAGTGAAGCAGTCTTTG
>NW_011250429.1:0-346 GCF_000146605.3 Meleagris gallopavo
ATGTCCCTGATGAAGGGGAAACCCAGATGCTTTGTACAAACTGGGCGTAGAAGCCCTTGGGAGCTGCCCTGCGGAGGACTTCGGGGATCCTGGTGGACAAAGTAGCTGGACATAAGCCAGTAGTGTGCACTTGCAGCCCAGAAGGCCAACTAGATCCTGGGCTGCATTCAAAGAGGAGCGACCAGCAGGGAGAGGGAGGTGATTGTCCCCCTCGACTCGGCTCTGGTGCGGGGCCCCATGTGCAGCACAGCGTCCAGGCCTGGGGCTCCAGCACGGGAATGATGTGGAGCTTTTTGGAGCAGGTCCAGAGAAGGGCCACGAAGATGAATCAGAGGGCTGGAGCACC
>NW_011250430.1:0-422 GCF_000146605.3 Meleagris gallopavo
AGCTAAAGATGCTGAATCGTTACAGCTTATGCAGAGGTTGTGAATGTGCTCTCAAATGTTTCCTTTAGTGATAAAGTGTGCTCTGGCACTGTGATGGTCCTATCTCTGATCTGGAGCACTGCATCTCTTGCAAGCCTTGAGTGCCTGTTTCCACGAACCTTCCTTTCTTTCACTCTTCAGAATAAGTGCAGGGTGCTTTTGGGGGAATCATCCAGGAGGCTGTCAGAAAGCCAGCTGTGACACGAAGGGATGCAATGGGAATGGACTGTCATTGCCACCAAGCAGAAGTGAGCTGCTTATGTCACGAAGATATAATCTTGATTATTAGTTATGAGCAGTTGCAGTTGCAATAGGCGACCTCGAGTAACTATTTGTTCTGGAGCGTCAGGGAAGAGTCATGAGGAAGTGAAGTGGTAGTTATT
>NW_011250431.1:0-488 GCF_000146605.3 Meleagris gallopavo
GGACCACCTGAGGACCCAAACAGCCAGGAGTCTTTGGGTCCTGACGAGATGAGTCCCAGAGTTCCGAGGGAATTCACCGCTGCAGTCACCGAGCCACTCTCCATGGTATTTCAGAAGTCGAGGCAGTCAGGTCAAGTCCCTGCTGAGGAGAAAAAAGGTGACAGCACACCTCTTAGGAAGGATAGAAAGTGTGACGCGGGGAACTACCAGCATGTCAGTCTCACCTCTGGGCTGGTCACGGATCATGGAGCAGATCATCCTGGAAGTGACTCTCAAGCACACATTCCAGTGCGTCACCACCCTGTGCGTGAAAAGCTGCCTCCTAATAACCAACCTAAACCTCCCTGTCTCACTTGAAACCATTTCCCCTTGTCCTATCGCTATCCACCCTCCTAAACACGCCGTTGCCCCCTCCTGCTTATGCGCTCCCTTCGAGTCTTGGAAGCTGTCATGAGCTATCTCCAGAGCTTTCTCTTCTCCACACAACA
>NW_011250432.1:0-422 GCF_000146605.3 Meleagris gallopavo
ACTGCTAGACACTCCTCAACAGGACATTTTCTCCCATCTACACCCCGTTTTCTCCCCAAAGGACCCCTTTTCACACCAAAAAATACCACACTTGCCCTCCAAGAGAAGTCAGTCTTTCCCACTATTGCCCACTTTTCTCCCACGTACTTGTCATTTTCTCCCAGAAATACCACATTTCACTTGGAAATTGGGCCTGTGCTTCCAAAAAGATGGTATTTTCTCCCAGGCATACCTGTTTTCTTCAAACTACCGCACGTTTTCTCCCAAAAAGCTAGATGACAAGACCAAATTGGACACTTGCAACCAAGAGTAGGACATCTTCTCCCACTAATACCACTTCTCTCCCAAGGATAGGACATTTTCCCTAAATGTTATGGCAGTTCTGCTAAGAATACTCCTTTCCTTCCCTAAATGGGACATAT
>NW_011250433.1:0-388 GCF_000146605.3 Meleagris gallopavo
TGGTCAGCATGGGGGAGTCGAATCACATCGCAAACCTACCTGCATACAAGCAGCGCACCAACATGGGGTGCATGATGTTCATTACCTGCTGGACAGATCTCACACCACTGACTGGAGGAGCCCAGGCAATCCTTCAACTCCATCAGGCTGCAAAATGAAATCAGAAGAGACGCAGAACATAATTTAAAACACAACAAGGATGCACACAATGCCCTTAAAAAACACCGCAAGGATGCAATTAGCACATAGCCCTATGAATGACAGCCATCCAGCTTGAGATCCTCCAGAAAAGCAGAGCTCACAGCTCTGAAAGAAAGCAGGAATCACTCACCCCATTCTAACGGCTCACCCCACACCCCAAGGAAGCAGTCCTCCACGATTCAGATGC
>NW_011250434.1:0-507 GCF_000146605.3 Meleagris gallopavo
CAGAAAGAGCAGGTTTCTGGCAAGTACCTCCCATTTTCTCTCCAAAATACTACTTGACACTCCTCAAGAGCACATTTTCTCCCATACACACCCTACTTGCTCCCCAAAGGACCAGTTCTCACACCAAAAATGCCACATTTGCTCTCCAAGACAAGACACTCTTTCCCCACAATGGCCCACTTTTCCCCCACACACATGTCCTTTTCTCCCAGGAATACCACCTTACACTTGGACAATTGGACCTTTTCTTCCAAAAAATACTACATGACAATACCAAATCGCACACTTGCAACCAAGAAGAGGACATTTTCTCCCCGAAATACCACTTTTCTCCCATCCATAGGACATTTTCTCCACACTGGATGACAGTTCTGGCAAGAAGTACTAGATTTCTTCTCCACATAGGGCATTTTCTGCCTCAATAGGACATTTGCTCCCAGAAATGCCGGCACTCTTAGAATACCTCACATTTCCTGCCCAATAGACTGCACTACACTCCTCTTTATG
>NW_011250435.1:0-365 GCF_000146605.3 Meleagris gallopavo
GCATTCTAGAGCAGTGTTAAAAATACATTTAGCATTTGAAATTCAGATGGCTGTAGTTACAAAGCTGCTGACTCATAATACTTGAGAACGCAAAAACCAAGTAGGATCTTAACTTGATATACAACTTACTGAACCTTTATCATTTCTATAAATTATTAACTCTGTGCTACTTACATGTGTTTGTATAGAATTTCCCATATATTTGTACAAATAGCATTACTTGTATTTAGCCTACTTTCACATGCACTTCAGTTTCATCAAAACATTATTCCTCTTCTATTACTCCTAAAATACTTGGGGGAAAAAAAAAGAAATAGAAACAAACAAAAAACCAAACGTAATACATTTGTTTGGTTTGTCAGGTA
>NW_011250436.1:0-382 GCF_000146605.3 Meleagris gallopavo
GAATGGCTGTTGATATGTACAGATTCTATTTTTAGGCATATATATTGGACACAAATCCTCTTTTCTGAATACTTAAAATGAACAGGCTTTAAAATACTGGTTCTGAGCATCCTTAGAAGACATTTTATACTAAAGTCTATAGACTCATAAAAACACACTTCAAAAATGAAAATGGTGATAAACACTTTCTGCCAAAAGTTTATGTAATATATCATTACAAAATAATATTACTGTTACATGAAGAAAGTATGAGTACTTCTCCCTCCCCCCCAACCCTCCAAAAAAAAAAAGAATATAATAAGATCTAATAGCACCCAAAAACTGGTAAAATAGAAAGACTTGTTATAGTTAAAGAATTACACTGCACTCAATAAAGCACAAA
>NW_011250437.1:0-332 GCF_000146605.3 Meleagris gallopavo
CTTCTCCCACTGGCTCAGGGCAGGAGGGAGGCGGCAGATGGAAAATGTCGTCGCTGTCCCCAGCCCCACACGGAGGCAGCCCTGAGATGGTCCCCGTGCTGGGTCTGGCCCGCTCGGTGCCAGGACTCGCTGGCAGCTCTGCTCCCGTGCCGGCTGCGGACCCGCGTACCTTTGGCGGTGACCTCTGGCGTTCTGTAGCCCCCGCTGTGTGGCGGGGCCATCCTCCCAGAATTGTAGCTTGGTCTGCTTCGCACGGGCACGATGCTCCCCGTTGGCAGCAGCCATGCCCACAGCCTCATCCTTCAGATGCGTCTGCCCTCTGCCAGATGCTC
>NW_011250438.1:0-372 GCF_000146605.3 Meleagris gallopavo
TCGCAAACCTACCTGCATACAAGCAGCGCACCAACATGGGGTGCATGATGTTCATTACCTGCTGGACACATCTCACACCACTGACTGGAGGAGCCCCAGGCAATCCTTCAACTCCATCAGGCTGCAAAATGAAATCAGAAGAGACGCAGAACATAATTTAAAACACAACAAGGATGCACACAATGCCCTTAAAAAACACCCACCGCATGGATGCAATTTAGCACATAGCCCTATTAATTACAGCCATCCAGCTTCAGATCCTCCAGAAAAGCAGAGCTCACAGCTCTGAAATCAAGCAGGAATCACTCACCCCATTCTAACGGCTCACCCCACACACCAAAGGAAGCAGTACTCCAGATTCACATGCTGCTC
>NW_011250439.1:0-479 GCF_000146605.3 Meleagris gallopavo
AAAACAGATGAAGTAACTTGATATGACAATGAGTTATGTCAAGCAGGTATTCCCTTTATTACAGCGCTGGGTACATGGGGGATTGTTCTCACCAAACATGCACACAAAAGAGAGAAATGGCTACATATTTAAAGGCATAGCATAAACATATTCATTACATTCCAAGGACATGGGCAGAAATAACATCTCTGGTGGTCATGGGATGCATTCTCACTGTAAATTTCCAACCTTTTAAGGAGGTAGCCCAAACCAACTCCCACTGATGTTACGTTGATCTGAGGCATCTGTTTTGCCATCTTATTTTCAACAACAGGACATCTATTTGTCTTTCTTATCTTCACTTGACAACAAGTTTTGCGGCCTCCACATTTTGTTCTTGAGCTTACACTTATGCAAGTCTCTGTCCTTCTAGCTTATATCGCTCAAATTATGTCGAAAGGCTGCTCTCACAATATAGAAAAGCTGTTCTCATGATTCAC
>NW_011250440.1:0-396 GCF_000146605.3 Meleagris gallopavo
CTGAAGGGCTGCTAGGTGTAAGAGCAGCATGTGAATCTGGAGACTGCTTCCTTTGGGGTGTGGGGTGAGCCCTTAGAATGGGGTGAGTGATTCCTGCTTTCTTTCAGAGCTGTGAGCTCTGCTTTTCTGGAGGATCTCAAGCTGGATGGCTGTAATTCATGTGCTAATTGCATCCATGCGGTGGGTGTTTTTTAAGGGCATTGTGTGCATCCTTGTTGTGTTTTAAATTACGTTCTGCGTCTCTTCTGATTTCATTTTGCAGCCTGATGGAGTTGAAGGATTGCCTGGGCTCCTCCAGTCAGTGGTGTGAGATGTGTCCAGCAGGTAATGAACATCATGCACCCCATGTTGGTGCGCTGCTTGTATGCGAGGTTAGGTTTGCGATGTGATCCGACC
>NW_011250441.1:0-449 GCF_000146605.3 Meleagris gallopavo
GCCTCCTGCTGCTGCCGGCTGCGCTGCTGCCGGTGCAAGCGGGCTTCTTGGCCGCCTGGGCGCTGCTGGCTCGCGTTCGGCCGAGCGTCGATCCGCACCTCCGGGTCCTTTTCCTGTGCCTTTCTGACCTGAGCCCAGCAGACATCGCAGTCCCCAGCCTGGATTGTGACCCGGTGTCTTTCCAGTGCAGCCCACCCCAAGCGCAGCCCGAGTGCCCGGACAGCAGCACCTCCATGAGGAGCAGGTCGGCATCGCTGAGGAGCAGCCGAGCCTCTTGGAGGAGGACTTAGAATCAGGCAGCCGGTCCAGGCAGCGGGCAGCACACACAGCTGTGATGCAGTCACACTTCTGTGTGTGAATTCTGTGCTTGATTAAATCCAAACAAATCTCTATGCCACGATGAGCAAAGCTTGCTATCAACCAAACGAGGTACAAAATATTCTTTCTCA
>NW_011250442.1:0-345 GCF_000146605.3 Meleagris gallopavo
CAGTAGCTGGGATGAGGGAACACCCACCACCAAAACATGCTAGGGGATGAAAGGACTGAGCGTAGTCCTGCTCCATAAGGCCTGGGAGTACTGGTGGGTGGGAGCTGGACACAAGCCAGCAATGGGCCCTTCCAGCCCAGAAAGCCAACCGTATCCTGGGCTGCATCCAAAGATGCGCAGTCAGCGGGCCAAGGGAGGAAGATCCCCATCCCTCTGCTCTGCGCTGGTCAGGCCTCACCTGCAGTGCTGCGTCCAGATGTGGAGTCCTCAGTGCAGGGAGACATTGGAGCTGTGCGAGTGCATCCAGAGTACAGCCACAACACGAACCCAAGGATGGGAACCCCC
>NW_011250443.1:0-390 GCF_000146605.3 Meleagris gallopavo
CAGGATGATCTGCTCCATGATCCGTGACCAGCACAGAGGTGAGACTGACATGCTGGTAGTTCCCCGCGTCACACTTTGTATCCTTCCTAAGAGGTGTGCTGTCACCTTTTTTTCTCCTCACCAGGGACTTGACCTGACTGCCTCGACTTCTGAACTACCATGGAGAGTGGCTCGGTGACTGCAGCGGTGAATTCCCTCGGAACTCTGGGACTCATCTCGTCAGGACCCAAGGACTCCTGGATGTTTGGGTCCTCAGGTGGTCCAGAACCTGATCTCCCATGGCAGTGTGGGATGGGAAGGGGTCTGTGGGACTGAGGAAGCAATGGCAGTCCCCACTCACCAAGCAAAGATGAGGGCTGTGCATATGAGCAGTTCTCAGACAAGATGGAA
>NW_011250444.1:0-522 GCF_000146605.3 Meleagris gallopavo
AGGACACTGAGAGGGGATCTGGTAAATATTTATAAACATCTAAAGGAAGGTGGGAGGCAAATGGGTGAGGCCAGGCTCTTCTCGATGGTGTGCAGCAATAGCACAAGGAGTAACGGCCTAAAACTTGTACATAGGAAGTTTTGTACTAACATGCAGAAGAACTTGTTTATGGTAAGGGTGATGGAGCACTGGAACAGGTTGCCTGGAGAGGCTGTGGGGTCTCCTCCTCTGGAGACATTATTCAAAACCTGCCTGGAGGTGTTCATGTGTGACCTAATCTAGGAGTTCCTGCTAAGGCAGGGGATTGGACTAGATGAGCTTTCCAGGTTCCTTCCAATCCCTGTCATTCGGTGATTCTGTGATTCTGTTGTTGGTATGGAGAAGAGACAGCAGCTATAAAAATGGTATAAAAAGCCGTGGTAAAAAACACTCTTTGACATCTTAGCCAGGATTCTGGCATTTATTTTTTAATAATATACATTTCTTTTAGCTCTATCTATTTCTCTTCTCTTCTCTTCTCTT
>NW_011250445.1:0-327 GCF_000146605.3 Meleagris gallopavo
TTCTTCAACCAACTCACGTTTTCTCCCAAAAAGACTAGATGACAAGACCAAATAGGACACTTGCAACCAAGAATAGGACATCTTCTCCCACTAATACCACTTGTCTCCCAAGGATAGGACATTTTCCCTAAATGCTATGGCAGTTCTGCTAAGAATACTCCTTTCCTTCCCTAAATGGGACATATGCACCCACAAAGACCCACGACTCCGAGAAATTCCTCCCAGTTCCTCCCAATTACACTCCATTACATTCCTCATCATGACACTTACTCCCCAGACTTTTGGCATTTTACTGCGGAAGACCATTTCGATCCAGATATATGCCAT
>NW_011250446.1:0-527 GCF_000146605.3 Meleagris gallopavo
CCAGTAAAAGTTAAGGTATAGATGGGAGTCAGCCCAGCCGGGGTAAAGCAATGCCCTTTGAGGATACAAGACTGTAGGAGAATAAAAGAAATAATAAATAGCTTCTTGGATTTTGGCTTATTAATTGCATAGAAATTCAAATACAACACCTCAATCTTGCAAATGAACAATTGGATGGCAAGAGCTATAGTTTGGGACAAGGTTTGAGGGCACTTAATAGAAATGTTGAAGATATGCAACCCATGGTGTAAATCCATGCACGCTATTAAAAAAAAAGGTAAGGAATAAGTAAGCGGGGTTTGCCGACCTGGATTTGAAGTACACTTTTTTTTTTCTGCCTGGTTTCGCCAAAGAAAGTCTAAAATTATTTGCCTTTGCGTAAGAAACCCCAATATGGGAGAAGGAAAAACAAACAAACAAACAAACCAAAAGAAAAATAAAAATTACAAGTTCACCTGGACAGTGTTACCCAGGGTTGTGAGAGCAGCCCAATGATTTTGAGAACCGGTCAGCTTGTGAGCCTGAGA
>NW_011250447.1:0-461 GCF_000146605.3 Meleagris gallopavo
AACAGGGAGAAAGACTGCGAGCCTCCGCGGGGAAGATGAGGATTCTGCATCCCACGGCCACCAGGAGGAGACCCTCACCGCTCACCGCTCACCGCGCACGCGCGAGGGGGGGCCGCGTGCTGCTGGGTTCTCGGAACGTAAGGAACGTGGATCCCAATTCCTGGAAACTACTGATCACGTATCAGTTCGGCCTCTCGCTGCAGCACTTCTGACGCTGTGCGAGTTAGGAGCAGCTCTCCCCTTGCACCCGGAGTCGCAGCCCTGATTAAACACACCTGCTTTATAACTGCTTTGTGGTCACAGAGTCTGATTCCACACCTCAGCGTGCGCCGCTCCTCGGGGCAGTGTGTGCCAGGGCCCTCCTCGGGAAACATTTCTTCCTCCTATGGAAACCACCGGGCGCCCGGGCCGGCACTCTCGAAATAACACGCGGTGCTGACAGACTCATTGCGGGCCGGGCG
>NW_011250448.1:0-340 GCF_000146605.3 Meleagris gallopavo
AATTTTACTAATACAAATTAAAAGCATTTGAGGAAGACTCCACCACTTCCATCTCTTTTCTAGTCTTACAAGAAGTCATCCGTTTCCATCTTTAGCTACTTCTCCCAATTCCTCTCTCACTTTGTTAATGACTCATTCATGTCATATTAAATGTATGTTTTGCAATAAAGCTACACTGATTTTTTATGGCACAATTGTCACTGAGTTACGCTGCAATACTAAGAAAATGCAAAAATCGATTTATAATTGCCTATTCTAAGAAAACAGAATGCAACTGTAGCAGACCTAGCAGAAATAATGTGCTAAGAATTCTAGCAAGTGCTCAACTGGAAAAGTCTGC
>NW_011250449.1:0-339 GCF_000146605.3 Meleagris gallopavo
ATTAGTCAGAGCCACAAACAGGCAATGATACTTGATTCATCAGCACAAAACTCAACATTACACGTCCTCTGGACATTCTACTAGGCAAACACACTTTTGCCCTTCATTTTTACTAGTTGTAGAGTGTTCATCTGATTTTGCTGAACTGGTGTTGTGCTTGGTAATGATTTGGATGAACTCCATTCCCTAGGCCACAGACTGAAGACATAAAAAAGGTATTTTTGTGAAAGGGTTCCCCAAGTGTCTACCAAGGAGTATGGGTTACTTTAACCTTAAACATCATCAAAAGCATCAAAAAAGCACTATTCACTCTGTGGCTCCCACCCATGTCTGCAAAGA
>NW_011250450.1:0-391 GCF_000146605.3 Meleagris gallopavo
TGTCTTTTTTGAACTGGGGAGCCCAGAACTGGACACAGTACTCCAGATGAGGCCTTACCAGGGCAGAGTAGAAGGGGAGGATCACCTCCCTCGACCTGCTGGACACGCTCTTTTTAATGCACCCCAGAATGCCATTGGCCTTTTTGGCCACGAGGGCACACTGCTGGCTCATGGCCAACCTGTCGTCCACCAGGACGCCCAGGTCCCTCTCTGCAGAGCTTCCTCTCCAGCAGCTCATCCCCCAGCCTGTATTGGTGCATGCAATTATTCCTCCCTATGTGTAAGACCCTACACTTGTTTTTTGCTGAACCTCATCCAGTTTCTTAGTGCCCAGCTCTCCAGCCTGTCCAGGTCTCGCTGAATGGCAGCACAGCCTTCAGGTGTGCTAGAA
>NW_011250451.1:0-331 GCF_000146605.3 Meleagris gallopavo
CTCCGAGAAATTCCTCCCAGTTACACTCCATTACATTCCTCATGATGACACTTACTCCCAGACTTTTGGCATTTTACTGCGGAAAGACCATTTCGATCCAGAATATATGCCATTGGCCCTCACAAACACCGATTGCCTCACAAAGATGTGGCACATCCCACCAGAAAGACCATTGCTAGCCCCCAAAAGATGGCATTTACTCCCAGAAACACCAGCTTTCTCACACATTCCTCACCTTTTCCCCGCCACATAAGACCTTTTCACCCAGAAATGACAGTTCTACTTAGGAATACCTCCCAATTCCCCCTAATCTGCTACACCACACTCCGCA
>NW_011250452.1:0-362 GCF_000146605.3 Meleagris gallopavo
GCTGAGGATGGTCAGCATGGGGGAGTCGGATCACATCGCAAACCTACCTGCATACAAGCAGCGCACCAACATGGGGTGCATGATGTTCATTACCTGCTGGACACATCTCACACCACTGACTGGAGGAGCCCAGGCAATCCTTCAACTCCATCAGGCTGCAAAATGAAATCAGAAGAGACGCAGAACATCATTTAAAACACAACAAGGATGCACACAATGCCCTTAAAAACACCGCATGGATGCAATTAGCACATAGCCCTATTAATTACAGCCATCCAGCTTGAGATCCTCCAGAAAAGCAGAGCTCACAGCTCTGAAATCAAGCAGGAATCACTCACCCCATTCTAAGGGCTCACCCACCA
>NW_011250453.1:0-362 GCF_000146605.3 Meleagris gallopavo
GGAATGATGATTTTATTAATGTCATGATTGCTAGAAAAATGGAGGTGATGATCTGGGGGAGGTTGGTGTCCACCCAGTAGAAGACGTTGTTGTCATCGCAGGTGCCTTCAGTGCAGCAACCTTTGGTAGGTTCAGGCGTGTCCCGCCCCACCGACTGACTGTCAACGTTTGACCCACAGGCTGTCGGATGGACAGGAGTGCTTCGTGGAAATCACTCTGTTCCCGTGGAAGCTGAGGCCGTTTGTTCCGTTCCCTGGAAATGACACGGCATGAGCGCGGAGAAAGGGATGCAGGCTCATTTGCAAAGCATCACCCTGCAGGGCTCTGATTCCTGTGCCGCTTTTCCAGCCTCACAGGACAGC
>NW_011250454.1:0-446 GCF_000146605.3 Meleagris gallopavo
CTTTTTTTCTTTCAGGGCTGTGATCTTCTCTTTTTGGGGGATGGCAAGTGCACTGAAGGGCTGCTAGGTGTAAGAGCAGCATGTGAATCTGGAGACTGCTTCCTTTGGGGTGTGGGGTGAGCCGTTAGAATGGGGTGAGTGATTCCTGCTTGATTTCAGAGCTGTGAGCTCTGCTTTTTCTGGAGGATCTGAAGCTGGATGGCTGTCATTAATAGGGCTATGTGCTAATTGCATCCATGCGGTGGGTGTTTTTTTAAGGGCATTGTGTGCATCCTTGTTGTGTTTTAAATTATGTTCTGCGTCTCTTCTGATTTCATTTTGCAGCCTGATGGAGTTGAAGGATTGCCTGGGCTCCTCCAGTCAGTGGTGTGAGATGTGTCAGCAGGTAATGAACATCATGCACCCCATGTTGGTGCGCTGCTTGTATGCAGGTAGGTTTGTCGATG
>NW_011250455.1:0-461 GCF_000146605.3 Meleagris gallopavo
AGCGATCGGCATTCATACTGCACAGGAGGGACTGTGGGTGGGGAGCAGGGAACCGCAAAGGTCTGGTCTGTGAGGGCTTCCCAGAAAAGCAGACCTCCAGAGGTCCATCAGCTCTCCCCAGCGACTTGTCTGGCCGTAGGGCTGACACCCAGCCGAGACTCCCATGCAAAATGGGGCCTGCCGCAGGGGCGGTGAGCCCCACGGGCTGCCCCGAGCTGTCCTGTGAGGCTGGAAAAGCGGTGCAAGAATCAGAGCCCTGCAGGGTGATGCTCTGCAAAACGAGCCCGCATCCCTTTCTCCGCGCTCATGCCGTGTCATTTCCAGGGAACGGGACAAACGGCCTCAGCTTCCACGGGAACAGAGTGATTTCCACAAAGCGCTTCTGTCCATCTGGCAGCCTGTGTGTCAAATGGTGACCAAAGGTGGCGCTGAAGGCACCTGCGATGACACAACATCTTCTA
>NW_011250456.1:0-422 GCF_000146605.3 Meleagris gallopavo
GCCAGGCTCACCTTGAAAGGGCCAGCACATCCACCATGTCTCTGGCAACCTGTGCCGCTGCCTCAGCACCCTCACTGTACAAGACATTTTCCTTAGATTTCACCTCCATTTTCCCTTGTTCTTTCCTTTAGGTATTGAAAGGCTGTTACCAGGTTCCCTTGGAGCCTTCACTTCTCCAGGAGGCTGAACAGCCCAGCTCTCCTTGCTTACAGGGAGAGGGGCTTTCCCAATCCCTTGGGGTTTCGCGTTTTGTGGCTGTACTCTGGATGCACTCGCACAGCTCCATGTCTCCCTGCACTGAGGACTCCACATCTGGACGCAGCACTGCAGGTGAGGCCTGACCAGCGCAGAGCAGAGGGATGGGGATCTCCTCCCTTGGCCCGCTGACTGCGCATCTTGGATGCAGCCCAGGATACGGTTGG
>NW_011250457.1:0-388 GCF_000146605.3 Meleagris gallopavo
GGGAGGCTGAGCTTCCCACAAACCCGCCAAGTCAAGTGTCACGTGCTTTCCTTTTTGTTGGTAGATCTGCAGTTTCATCAGTTTTCCTCCAGTTCTCCAGGACCTTGACTAAGGACATCCCCTTTCCTACACCAGATATATTTCCCATTTTTAGCGTGCATCCAAGCCTGAATTGAGGAGTGGAAACTGAAGACTCGCTGGTCCTCGCACCTCCCATCCCCAAAGTCCCACTGAACTCACCCACTGCTGGCAGCCGGACGCTTTGAGGCAGGGGGGTCTGACGGCCATCACCTATAGGGGTTCCCCACCTGGGGTCTCCAGAAACCGTTGCAGCAGTCGCACTAGAAAAAAGTTGCATTAGAAAATACCCAGGCTCCTAAATCAATGC
>NW_011250458.1:0-393 GCF_000146605.3 Meleagris gallopavo
TGGGTAAACGCTGGCGGGTGTGCATCGCCCTTACCTGCTGGGCAGACAATGACCAGTCAGCAAAGTGAGGTTCCGGGGCATGCCGGGAAATGCACATTCCACTTCCTTGCTGTTTCCACAGAGACCAACACATCTCTCCGTGCAGCTGTCACGGCACTTGGGAGCACCGCAGCTCTGCTGCCACCTGTTGGACACAATACAGTCATGAAGGCACTGCCCTGCATCCGTGCCTCTTGCACAAACCTGTGCTCCTTGCTCGGAGCACATGGCTGCACTCTGTGCACGATGTTGCTTACCACCAGAGAAGGCTCAGCTACCCAACACCATTTTTGCTTCCATCTTGTCTGAGAACTGCTCATTATGCACAGCCCTCATTCTTTGCTTTGCTTTGGT
>NW_011250459.1:0-408 GCF_000146605.3 Meleagris gallopavo
CGCCAGCTCCCTCAGCACACGTGGATGCACCCCATCAGGTCCCATGGACTTGTGGACCTTAGTACTGCCTAGGCGCTCACGCACGTCCTCTTTCCTGACTAACGGGAAGTCTCCCATTCCCCAGACCCTCTCACTAACCTCCAGGGTGTGGGATTCCTGCAGGGGAGCCTTTTCACTGAAGACAGAAGTAAAGAAGGCATTCAGTATCTCTGCCTTCTCAGCATCCCCCGTTACGAGGACCCCCCCCTCACTTAGTAAGGGGCCCACATTCTCTCTAGTTTTCCTTTTGCTATTAACATACTTGAAGAAGTCCTTTTTTTATTATCCTTTATCACTTTAGCCAGATTCAATTCCAGATGGGCTTTAGCCTTCCTCGTTGCATCCCTGCAGGCCCTGACTACATTCCTA
>NW_011250460.1:0-321 GCF_000146605.3 Meleagris gallopavo
GCTGCCACTCTCTTGGCTCTCTGTGCACACATCACACCACCCCTTCTCAGCTGCTTGCAAAACCTCACAGAAATGTTTCCTTCATTCACAGCACCTTAAACGTGCTAAATGACTCTGCACATAACCACCAGGGAACACAGGAGCATCAGAAAGAACACTCACTTTCTAAGCATCACCGAGGCTTAGGAATCAGCTGTAGCAATGTTTTACATAGGAGCACAGTTTAAGTCCTGGCCCTCTCCACTTCCCCTTTCTTGAGGGTGGCTCTAGTTGGTATGGCACTGAGCACATTCTTTCAACTCTGTGATCCACAGCTGTGAC
>NW_011250461.1:0-365 GCF_000146605.3 Meleagris gallopavo
TCTTCCTTCTTGCCCTTTTTGAAGACCGGAGTGACATTGGCTATCCTCCAGTCTTCAGGGACCTCCCCTGTTGTCCAAGACCTCTCAAAAATGATGGAGAGCGGTTCGGCAATGACCTCCGCCAGCTCTCTCAGCACACGTGGATGCACCCCATCAGGTCCCATGGACTTGTGGACCTTAGTACTGCCTAGGCGCTCACGCACATCCTCTTTCCTGACTAAAGGGAAGTCTCCCATTCCCCAGACCCTCTCACTAACCTCCAGGGTGTGGGATTCCTGCGGAGAGCCTTTTCACTGAAGACGGAAGTAAAGAAGGCATTCAGTATCTCTGCCTTCTCAGCATCCCCCGTTACCACGAACCCCCCC
>NW_011250462.1:0-437 GCF_000146605.3 Meleagris gallopavo
CCACCTGTCTCAGGACACTTAACCTCAGAGCCTAAGTGTCCTCTAGACTTGAAGCTGAAGTGTGGGCATATCAGAAGCATTGTGTTTTCAGACATACCTTGCAATTTTCTTTTCCCTTTCTGATCACTGGAATACAGTCCTCCATTAAGTTTCTTAACAGCTGTTTCGTAGTCTTCATAGTCTTTGTCTCAAATGTAGGAAACAAGTGGAAGTTCTCAGCGATGCTCCAAATCCAGAGAAGTCTAAGTCTGTTAAGCCCTTCCGACTCAGAATCCCACCAGGCATACAAAACTTCTGCATGTGTGTTAAGAGCTTTACTCATCAGCAAGCAAGCTTCCCTTTCCTATTTGCATACAGGTGCTTTTAAATACAATTATTGACAGCTTTTCAGCCCAGAGGTCTGGCATAGGTTTCACGTCTTGTGAAACAAGCATCTT
>NW_011250463.1:0-394 GCF_000146605.3 Meleagris gallopavo
TGAGGGGGCAGTTCAAGGCTCCAAACAGAACTTGATGGGTGGAGACAGTGGAGTTGAAAGGCTTGGAGAGGGGTGGAGGGATGCTGCTTCTCTTAAGTGCCTGTATACTAATGCGCGTAGCATGGGGAATAAACAGGAAGAGCTGGAGTTCTGCGTGCGGTTGCGAGGTCATGATCTCATTGCGATCACGGAGACGTGGTGGGACAGCTCACATGACTGGAATGTTGTCATGGAGGGCTATGTGCTTTTTAGGAAAGATCGGCTGGCTCGGTGGGGTGGTGGAGTTGCTCTTTATGTGAGAGAGCAGCTAGAATGTATTGAACTTCACGTTGGGGGAGAGTGATGTAGCAGTGGAGAGCTTATGGGTGAGAATCAAGAGGCAGGCTGGTAAGGG
>NW_011250464.1:0-375 GCF_000146605.3 Meleagris gallopavo
TCAAAATATGACATTTTCTCCAAGAAATAGGAGTTTTCTCCCCAAAAATATAACATTTTCTCTCAGAAATACCAGTTTTCTTCGCAAAATATGCCATTTTCTCCCAGAAATTCCACGTTTCTCCCCAAAAGTACGCCATTTTCCGCCAGGAACTGCACTTTTCTCCCACAAATCCCATATTTCAACCAGAAACATGGCGTTTTCTCCACGAAATTGCAGTTGTCTCTCAGAAATATATTTTTCCTCCCAGAATACCAGCTTTTCTCCCCAAAATATGACATTTTTCTCCCCCGAAGTTGCAGTATTCTCCCCAGAATATGATATTTTCTTACCAGAAATCCCCCGCTTTCTCCCAGAAATACGAGAGTTTCTACG
>NW_011250465.1:0-426 GCF_000146605.3 Meleagris gallopavo
TTTTCAGAGTCCCCCAGAGCTGGGTAGGTCACAGCTGTTTCCTTTCCCAGTGAAGTTGCATGGAGGTAGGTATTAATTAAGGAGAAATCTAATGAAAGCTACTCATTTACTCTTCAGAACTGTAGGTATGCGGAATCAGTCTTGATAATGCATTTAAGGCAGCTGGAAGGAATGATGTAGCAGTTTCTAAGCTGCAGCTCAAGGTAAGGAGGCTCAAGGACACCACACAAATAATACACAGCTTCCACACTGGAGTGTGGACTTGCCCTACCAAATGCCTCCCCACGGGCATGACAAAAGGCTTGAGGCCCAAAAATTAGGCAGTACCAAATTCGAAGGGCATTTCTCCGTGCCTTCACAAGCCTTGTTGTAAGACTTTGTAGGTCCCAACGCTGGCTGGAAATGCAGTCAGCTAACATACGTAAG
>NW_011250466.1:0-481 GCF_000146605.3 Meleagris gallopavo
TGGCATCTGCATATTATGTGGCATACCATTCCAGAGGGAGCTGCTAATTTTACAGGGTTGGGGATTTTTAAGCAGGTTTCCAGCCTCTCCTTTGAATTCTTTATGCGGATTTTCAATGCTCACCTGATCACGTTATTAATCTCCGTGAATGTACTGCTCACCATTTCACTTATTATTAGTATTTATTATATTTTGAGGAAGTCTGCCCAAAACAGTAAATACTGAGTGGCAGGGAATGTGGAGAGGCCTGGGTGAGACTTTAGAGAGATGGAAATCTTCGGTGTCATGGAACTTTACTCCAGAACACCTGAAAGACCCTGAAATTTAAACAGATATTTGAGACAGGAATGTCGCGGGCTCAGGAAGATCTGAGGAGGCCCAAATTATTTGGGGCCTGGCTAATGCTTACCGGGCCTTATTCAATACTATCCTGGAGAGGGAGAGAGTTTGTGAATTGAAAGGAGAGTCTCAGGGAACAGTG
>NW_011250467.1:0-506 GCF_000146605.3 Meleagris gallopavo
AAACAGACAACAGAACAACACAAAGTCCTCTGGGGTACGTAGTGTGCAGTTCTTCTTCCCTTTGGGGAACCAGGTGTGTGGAACTATCCACGATCCATGCAACTGGATCACTAGCTCTTTTACTCTCAGTGTACCACATGAAGTTATGATGCGGAATGCCAATAACCAGAAATCATAAACCCATGACAGGTAATAATATTTACAGATTTACAAAACAAGCGATGCTCAGCGCAACTGCTCACCGCCGTGCAGCCAATGCTAAAACCTGGGAGAGATTTTGGGAACCAGTGGGTGAGAAGGGATTTGAGGATGATAAAGAAGGATTTAAACGGGTGCAAACCCGGAAGAGACCCTTCTGATTGCCGAGGTTTGCTGCTTCGGAGCTGCCCCAGGCAGAGCTGAGGCGGCTGATCGCGGGTGCACAGGGGATTCGCTCAGTTTCCTCATCCAGGGATTCCCGAGGCATCGGTGCAGCCCGGCACCTCTCGCGAGAGCGGCTCACGTGG
>NW_011250468.1:0-327 GCF_000146605.3 Meleagris gallopavo
CTGCACATGGGGCCGCACCAGAGCCGAGTCGAGGGGGACAATCACCTCCCTCTCCCTGCTGGTCGCTCCTCTTTGAATGCAGCCCAGGATCTAGTTGGCCTTCTGGGCTGCAAGTGCACACTACTGGCTTATGTCCAGCGTCTTTGTCCACCCAGGATCCCCGAGTCCTCCGCAGGGCTGCTCCCAAGGGCTTGTACGCCCAGTTTGTACAAGCATCTGGGTTTCCCCTTCATCAGGGCATCAACAGTGGGGTTGAGTGCATTGAGTGCACCCTAAGGACACCAAGCTGTGGGGTGCAGTGACACAGCAGAGGGACGGGATGCCATC
>NW_011250469.1:0-384 GCF_000146605.3 Meleagris gallopavo
TATATGCAGAGATATGTGGAAGATACCATGCAGAATCCTGGCCTCGCAGTGGAAAAATAAACGATAAAACAAAGATGGTTAGGAAGGTTCAGGAAGTTAATCTACTCACCAAGAAAGAATACCCAACAAGTTTCTAAGAATGTAGAAAAACTGGGGCAGACTGAAAAATTGCAATGTTGTTACTTGGGAAGTAAGGGTCTTATAGTACTTGTAGACATGGATATCATAATATTCTGCTTCAAACTAAGCCTTTACTTACTGAGCAATTAACTAGTTTAGGCTTTCCACTACTCAGTCACTCATACCGATGTGTTCTAGCAGTGTCCCTTGCTTTTTACAAAGGAGAAAAAATAATCAAACAAAACAATTTCTGGGTGTTCCACC
>NW_011250470.1:0-385 GCF_000146605.3 Meleagris gallopavo
TGAAGAAGTCGGTAAGATAAGCCTGAAGGCTATCAAAGATTGACTTCAGGCAACTGGGGCGGGTTAGTTGAAGGAACAAGGTGTGCAGGTGGTTATTACATCTGTACCTTCAGTGGCAGGAAACGATAGTGGGATGAGCCTAAAACCCATCTCTTGAACAAATGGCTTAGGAGTTGGTGCAAACGCAGGAGTTTTGGTTTTTTGATCATGGGCGAATTTACTTCGGCACCTGGCATGATGGCTGCAGATGGATGCAGCCTGTCTTCACGGGAAGAGGGTTCTAGCTGAGGAACTGGCGGGACTTATTGACAGGTGTTTAAACTAGGTATGAAGGGGGAGGGGGACAAATGCGACCGCTGGGACTGAGGGGCCAGTTCGAGGCTCC
>NW_011250471.1:0-481 GCF_000146605.3 Meleagris gallopavo
TGGAGTGCAGTAGGGCATATTTGGAAATATTTGGAAAGAGCTGAAGAGGCCTGGAGCACACTGAGGAGCTGTGAGAAGGCACTAGGGTGCTGTGAGATGTCTCTTGGTCTCCCTGCAGCACACACAATTGCTCTGGGGCACGTCTGGATGTCTGCAGAGCAAACTGTGGGGCCCTGAGAAACCTCTGTGGCACATTAGGGGGCACTGGAAGCCAGAGGTCAACAGGGGGAGCCCTTGGGCAGCCCTTGGTAAGGCTCAATGGGACCTGGAGGGTAGGAGCAGCTCGTGCTGGTTGCACCTGCTTGGCTGGGAGCTGCTTGGCTGGGAGGTGATGCCTTGGTTTACTTAATTTAAGTACCAGATGATCATTATATAACAGTATTCAACAGAGATTGTTTTTTCCCAAAGTTCTGTCACGCAGCTGTTGCAGCTTTGCTAAATAGGCTGAGTTTATTCAAAATGCCACTGCTGCTCCTAAAGC
>NW_011250472.1:0-367 GCF_000146605.3 Meleagris gallopavo
ATCCATCAAACTCGGGCCAGGTATCGGCTTCATCATTTCCCGGTGACTGTAGGGGCTGATGACCAGAAACATGGTAGACACGTACAGTCCTGTGTTTGACTGTATTCCATATGTCTAACCACATGTCCTTGCCCCAGATCGGCCAGGCATGGATAGTCCATCCTTGGGTGGCCCACTGTGCAATCCACAAAGTGAGCCCTCGGTACACAGCCCAACTATCCGTACAGATGTTCAGGATACCATCACCAGGTTCCTTAGTTATAACCATCCACACGGCTCGCAGTTCTGCCCATTGGCTGCTCTGACCATCCCCCTCCATCAAACCAAGATGGTCGTCAGTAGAAGGACGGTATGCTATTGCTCTCCA
>NW_011250473.1:0-445 GCF_000146605.3 Meleagris gallopavo
AAGCAGATGGGATCCCAGAATGAATGAAGGTCAGTGCAGGAGCAGCTGCTGATGGGAGGAAGGAAGTCCATGAGAATGAGCTCTGAAGCATCTGCAGGTATGCTTCTGGAGGAGGCAGCAATGATGTCGGAGGGCTTCCCAGCAGGAAGCTGTCTCATCCAAATGCTTGCTGAGTGTTTGGAAGCCCAAACCCTTCCAGCCTCCAAGCTGAAGGCAGCCCAGAGGCAACATCTCCTTGGTCTGACTGCGTGGTGCCCGAGAAAGAGGGTGATCTGAGCTGGATGCAGAAAAGTCATCTTCGTTTCTCTGTCATTTGACTTCAGATCACCCCATTGGGTGACCATTCTTCTTAAAGTTTGGATCGAGGAGGTGACCCTCCTTGCTTATGATGAAAGCACAGAAGTGCTGCAGGCACTCACCAAGGTTGCAATCATTGCTGGGGTGG
>NW_011250474.1:0-429 GCF_000146605.3 Meleagris gallopavo
ATTCTATCTGAGTAATACAGTATTATGTAGATACTGCTCTAAACTCCTTAATAGAGTTGTACATATGCAAACAATAATAGCACAAACAACAAAGAACAATGTTGCTGTGATAAAAGGAAGCTGCACAGAGCTAGACTGTGATCCCATTATCCTCTTGGTGCACTACACAACGTAGATATATGCAATGCAATAAAGTACTTGGTTCCATTAAAGCAGGAGTTCTGCTGTGCAGAACATTTATTGCAAATGTAAGCTAAATACAAGGAATACTGAATATACATAATCTTGATTAAACTCCTCATTCTGTACAACAGCACAGACACAAAAGCCTTAAAATAGAAAATACCTTCAAAATGGGTATTGTTGTCTGATGAAGAGTTCAACTCTCCACAACATTTCTCCAAGATCTGCTGAATCTGACTTCCTGTG
>NW_011250475.1:0-474 GCF_000146605.3 Meleagris gallopavo
GCTAATTGCATCCATGCGGTGGGTGTTTTTAAGGTCATTGTGTGCATCCTTGTTGTGTTTAAATTATGTTCTGCGTCTCTTCTGATTTCATTTTGTCAGCCTGATGGAGTTGAAGGATTGCCTGGGCTCCTCCAGTCAGTGGTGTGAGATGTGTCCAGCAGGTAATGAACATCATGCACCCCATGTTGGTGCGCTGCTTGTATGCAGGTAGGTTTGCGATGTGATCCGACTCCCCCACTGCTGACCATCCACAGCTAGATCAAGTTGCTCAGAGTCTGAGCCAGGCTCACCTTGAAAGGGCCAGCACATCCACCATGTCTCTGGCAACCTGTGCCACTGCCTTAGCACCCTCACTGTACAAGACATTTTCCTTAGATTTCACCTCCATTTTCTCTTGTTCTTTCCTTTAGGTATTGAAAGGCTGTTACCAGGTTCCCCTTGGAGCCTTCACTTCTCCAGGAGGCTGAACAGCCC
>NW_011250476.1:0-427 GCF_000146605.3 Meleagris gallopavo
GAAACTCTTCAAGGCTGAGAATCCCTAGAGCGGATCTCTGGTGGTATTGCGGCGGGGAGACCTTGTGGTCCATCCTCCCATCTAACTGGGGAGGTACCTGTGCACTTGTTCACCTGGCAATACCGTTCACTCTGGCATTCGAGAAGGATCTATCACACATTCACAAAAGGGACAGAAGGAGCTTAGGAATCCCATTCGATGATGATACAATAAGTATAGACTCAATTTGGGTGCCCAGAGGGGTCCCTGATGAATTTAAGGCTAGAAATCAAATTGCTGCAGGATTTGAGTCTCTTTTCTGGTGGGTGACAGTTAACAAAACTGTGGATTGGATAAACTATATCTATTACAATCAGCAGAGATTTATAAACTATACAAGGGAGGCAATAAAGGGAATTGCAGAACAATTGGATGCTACAAGCAGGAT
>NW_011250477.1:0-457 GCF_000146605.3 Meleagris gallopavo
GGGCCTGGCTAATGCTTACCGGGCCTTATTCAATACTATCCTGGAGAGGGAGAGAGTTTGTGAAATTGAAAAGGAAGGGTCTCAGGGAAACAGTGCAAAATGAGCGAGAGAGTCTCCTGGTCGAGAGAAACAGCCTCCAATCTGAGAGAGATGCCCTCCGAATTGAGAGAGACTCCCTGCAATCCAAACTCAACAGTCTTCAATCTCAACAAGACACCCTCCAATCTGAGCTAGATACTCTCATCATCGAACGAGACAGGCTCCAAGCTGAACTGGAGGATGAGAGCACTGGAACTGACCGACCTGATCAACTACAGGAAGCACCACAATTGATGTCAGTTGCCCCTGTAAGAGGACGGAAAATGAAACGAATCTCGACTCAATTAGAAGAGAAGAAAGAAGAGGACAGAGGTCCAGAGGGGTGGCTCCAAGATCCACAAGAAGCACCCCTAAGTCC